>NC_043996.1:31102636-31402636 GCF_902150065.1 Myripristis murdjan
TGGAGGGATTCAGGCCGTTTTTTAACAAATGGAGAGAATTTTAAGTTGCTTGGCATAAAAAAATCTGCCGGTGAGATGAGATAATCCCACTTGTTTCAACGCTAATCAACATATTTCCCAAAATTTTCTTGAATCAAGAGTCATTTTCTTGATCCCGGTGGCAGATCTGCCTCATTCTGCCTTGTTCCAACAGATTTCTACTAAAGGCCTGACACAAGTGAACCTGCACTGGAAACATGGGATTTTTTCTCTTTTTATTACTCAACACTGAGGCTAAATGGCTCGTTAAGATGAGAGATTTTTGTGGTGAATAATATATTAATATATAATAATAACTTTTGTGCTGGTTTGTGTTGACTTTTTAATTTGGCCACCTCCTGCACATCGCCATCTGTCAGATGCTTGCTGGGCTGCCTCTCTAACGGCCAGGCGGCCAGCGCAGTCCCTTTATATTCCTAAAAATAATCTTCTGAAGAGCAGCATTCACACACTGATAGCGTTAAAATGATTTGCTGAGCAGCGTGTTAGCAGTGGAAGCGGGCCAGCACAAAGGGTCAAAGCCCACATACCGCATCATTCACCCCGGCCTGGAAGCTGCATGTTAATTATCTAACACCTTAAATCTCCCTCAGCAGAAGCCAAACACAATAAGGAAGAATAATGAAGCCATGAGTAATACATCTGAGCGCTGATGAAACTTGGTGTTATTAGTTAGAACAGTTATTACCCTGCATCTGTGCTTGGAGCTGGAAACCAAGTCCAGCTCTGACACGAAAACAAGGAGGAATTATGACCAACACACCGATACCGATATCTGATACCTTCCTACACAAAACAGCCGATGCTGATGTGCATTTTTGTACGAATGAGAGTACAAATGTGGCCACTGACACAGTGAAGCTCAAGGCAGGGCGGCACACAAGCATTATACTGATATTATGTGGTGTGACTGGAGAGATTTTGGATATAATGATGTGGTATAAATGTCTGTTCCTGGTTTTAAAGTTGCAACAAGTCATTTTCTGACCACTAGAGGGCATCAAGAGCACAACCTCCATTTGTAAACCCACAAAGCCACTCCTCCCCTCCAGGTTAGAGCACTTGAAAAAATGGAAACTAAAGGAAAAAATGTTGGACACGGGGCATACAACTGACTCTCATGAGGCTCCTGATGGATTATTTTGTCTCTGAGCTTCAATTTGAAAATGCAGTGAAGCTGCAGACTTTCAGCTACAAGGTGGCGCTGCTTTGAATGAACTTTTACTGTGGCTCCACAGGCAGTTGCATGACTGATTTGAAATGTGGAAGCTTCTCTAAATGTGGAAGCTTTTCTAAAAGCTTCATTCAAACCTTTTAGAGAAGCTCTGTATGAAGTTGCAGAGGTGAGGGGGGAAAGTGAAGCGGGCGATGCAGAAATTTAGAAAGTTAAAGCTACAAAATCACAGCAGGCTGGCTGCAAACTGTGCGGAGGAAATTGTTTTTTTTTTTTAATTTGACTACTTAAAGGCTGCATTACAGTGAAGGGATGCAGTTTTCTGAGCTTATTAGACTGTAGTAGCTGTTGTGTTATTTGCTCGATCATCACATCCACATAACTAAGACCCGTGCCCGGAGCTTGTTAAACTTTTCAAACAGGTCAATCTCAAAATGTATTTTTAACAAGAGTCCATGTTGATAATTTGACAGTTGTATTTAGCAACACTGACTAAATATCAGTAAAAATGATATTGGAGTCAAACCAAAATTGCTCTTTAAAGCTGATATCAGCTGATCCAGGTAGTCTGCTGATATATTGATGGATCTCTGGAAATTATCATCAGCCATACTGCCGCCTCTAGCTTTTCTAGGTTTTAAACCATAACAAATATAGCTGGCAGGTAAAATAAGGGAAGCAGAAGGTCAATTTTAGGATCTATTTCCCACCTCAGCTGTAAGTAGGGATGTGCTCTTCGGTGATGTGTGACGTGTGGCGACCTCACACAGCCTCAGATATTTATAGATATACATGCTCGTGATTTTGAGATTCGTCACGGATTCTGATTTAGCAAAGCAAAACTTGAAGGTTGCTGCAGATATCCGTTCAAAACCCTCCTCTACGGGTTCCACTGCCGCCTCCGATTTTAATCAGAGAAGACAGAAATGACAACAAGAAGAGAAAAGCAAAATCTTACAACAAATAAATGGCCTCTAAAATGACTGTTTGACTGTTTCAGTGGCATCAGAAGCATCACGGGTTGCACAGAATTAAAGTCACATTTCAAACTCACTTCACATCTCCAAATAATATCAGTCCCATGCAAATCAGCCTGGAGTCGGCGTGCCTGGGCTTAACGTGCCCTTGTTACCCTCTGCGATCCCCGGAGGAAAGTCTGAAACTCTTCAGCGCGGCACTGTGGCACCGTCATGCCAAGCGACTCATACCTGGAAACCTGTGCATTCTTAAGTGCAACTTGAGGTAAATGAAACAGGACGGCATCATTCCCGAGCACACTGAGGCCCGAGGCAACCGGCCTCCGGGGACGTGGGGAGGTTGGAGGCACATTACGGCTGTCTTGGTTCAAAAAAACAAACAAACAAACAAAAAAGCCATAAAGGAATTTGCTTCTTTGAAAAAATGGAAGAAAAGATGTAGGGAGGGGAAAATGGATGAACGGCGTCAACAGTGAACAGCTGAATTTGCTCTGGTGTTTGGAGAAGCTGCGCTCGGGAGGAAGAAACAGAGTTCGTCCCAAAGGTTTCATGAAAAACTGAAATCATCAGGAGAATGAGAACATGAAAAGGCCGGGCAGCGATTCACTGCAGAAATTAGGGTTTTCCATGCGGACGTGGAAAACAAGAGCGTCTGTGGGGAGGCCACTCTCTGGAAAAGGGCTTGAACACCACAGCGTCGCTCACGCTGACGGTGTAATCTGATCCCTGAGCCTCGTCCAAGTGACCGGGGTGTGTTTGATCCGCCCGTCTCTCCAGCCCATTGGGGCGGGACGGGTTTATTCAGGGTTTTGTTATGTTTTCATGAAGCAGCAGCACATGGTGGCACTTTGAGTCTTCTTCTTGTTGTTGTTGTTGTGGATCTCGTGCCGACTGCAGCAAAATCTGAATCTAGAACAGGATGCAAAGACGTTTGATGGAGATTTGATCCATGTAACGAAAACAAAATATCACAACCTCACTTTCTAAAATGCAGCATCAACATATTTTGATGTCTCCCTCTGGTGAAAAAAAAAAAATTCAAGAGAAAAGACAGTGGCAGTGATTTGAAGGTTTCAGCGATGAGGCTGAAGGCGGCAGTGTACCTGGAGGAGACCGCGCTTTTACTGTTTTTAGTTTTAACATTTCCAACCCGAATCCACAGGCGACCGTCACAGCCTCTTTAGACAACACAGACACGACCAACAGCAAATATAAGAAGGACACCATGACCACAAAATTAATGATAAAGCAAATATTTATGTGGGGAAAAAAAAAAATCAACAAAAAGAGGTTGAAGATGGCGGCAAAACTGAACAAAATGACGAGGAAGGGACAGATTTCACAATAAAACCATAAACATTCACTGAGCTGATTTTTTTTTTTTTTTTTAAGTTATTAGCTCCACACTGAGAGCAGCTGTGGTCTAGTTTATGGTCTCGTAAAACGATATTTAACAGGACGGCTGGTCAGACTAAATGAAACCATTAACATACTTCATATCTGCCTTCTTGACAGACGGTGAAGACAACACACAAAAATAAAACTCCTGATGAGGAAATGGAACAGACTTGACCCCATTCTTTCTTTTACACTAAATCAGATTCCCATTGGTTATCACAGCTGTCAGTCAACTATCATGGCTATCCAGTCACCTAGCAACTGGTACAAACCTACGTCCATAACACTTAATCCCAACCACAGGGAAACACCAGCAGAGGGGGAAGAGATAAAAACTCACTGCTGGATTTAATTTTTCAAGCCTCATTTGTGGGACGTGAAAATAAATCAACACGCTGGACCGTCACACACAAACTGCACTTTAATTAATGTTCATTTTTGGTGAATTTCTATGTTTCCATGTCTTCTACCCCTCTGTTTGCAGTCTGCATCTGGAAACGGGACACTTGGAGAGCCGGGTGATCCCCAAAAGAGACGGGGAATCAGGATCGGCCTGAACACCTCTGCTGAGGCTTTGCTGCATTCAAGGAAGCGATGTGAGTTATGTTCGACACAAAGCGGTGATGCAGTCGCTGTATCTGAGGCACAAGTGGCTTTACACAAGAAGCACATCACCGTTTCCAGCAGCCTGACTCATCAGGATGTGTTCCAGTGGTGCCGGTCGCTGCTCGCTCGCTCACTTCATCTCATCACGTCCACAAGCCGCAGCGTCAGAGCCGTGATTCAGCCCAGAATATCCGTCTGTCTCTGTGTGGATATTTCTGCGACACCGCTGTACCCACAGTCACAGTGAAGTGCACCTCGAGGGAATCACTGCTATATTAACACCATAATGCCACCACTAAATAACACCAAAGGGCCTCGGCGGTCATTATGTCACTTATGGCCTCCCGATACACCTTCATGCAAGCCGTTTTTCTCCGGAGCTAAGTGCTTTTTGACAGCGGGTCATAAATGGACCGGCTCATCAGGACAGAGGCGAGGCTTTCAGGCCAAATCCCAGCAGAGCGGCTCACATCCGACACACAACCGTCCCAATTTACAGCGGAGGAATGCACAGCGTTGGTGCGAGCGAACAAAGCGCACCAGAAAACAGCAACAATAACCTGTAACGTGATGTAAAACTGAGGGAGACGCCATGTTCACACTGGAGAGGAAAACTGAAGCCTGCTTAGTCGAACTGTGCTACTGTGATGTTAGGAAGTGTCCTCTGAATGTCTTCTGAAGGCTGGACGTGTCTTCAACACACCGTGCGTCTGTTTGTATGAAATTATGAATGAAAACAGACCGCTATTGCTTACATGCAAAATTATCTTGCTCATGTTCCAACTCTTGTGCTCATGTTTTTAGCCCCGTTGGTTGATAAAATTGTTTTTATCCAATTTGGGTGTGAACAAAAGTTTATTTCAAAAACAGACTGGAGTAAAAGAACTTTTTATACAAAAATTCCCGAAAAATTAGGCAAAAAAAAAAAAAAAAAAAAAAAAAAAAAAAATCTTAGCAAAAGTTACACAAAAATTACCAGAAAATTAGCAAAAATAATGAAAAAAAATTATTAAAAAATAAATAATCTAAAATTAATTTACAAGAAAATAATATAATAATTATTACAATTCAATTATAAGAAAATCACTTGAAAATTAACACAAAATTGTTGAAAAAAATGTGCATCTATCTATGTACAGTTTATATCTGTGTGTATATTTATGTCTCTAACACAACACAACGTGACATGACGACGGGCTCTCGGTTTTCATTTTGGATCGGTCACTTCAGGAAGGGAGATTTCATCTTCATCATCATCATCATGAGCATCTTTATTTATTCAGGAAGGGCAAACTGAGGGCCAGGTCCTTTTTGAGAGACACCCTGATGACAGGACATATTTCCCGGCAGTGACCGCGTCCTGACGGCAGAATTTAATTTGGACGAGCCGGGATGACCCATGAAATCTGAGTTGAGTTTTCTGCTTTCTGACTGCGGCTTTAAATAATCAATCAGTCCAAACTCAAGCAGCAGGTGGGAGTTCACCTGCTCCACAGCGTCGCCGTGGCCCCGAGCCAGCTCCTGGATGAACACATGAACACAGTCGTGTCGAGGCTGGCAGAGCTGACAGCGGCGTTGACGTTCCCTCTGATGAGCAGAGCTGACTGCAGGCTCTCCAGCCTCCGATGTGGCAGGATAAAGGCCCACAACACCGACTCCATCAGGTTTTATGTTCCGCAGCGATGAGGATCCACATCATTCAGCCCATAATGGCTCTTTTCTCCCCGATTTGTCATGCACGGAGCACAGGGGTGAAAAACCCACCTTTGCTCTGCTAATTCCTGCCCATGGGAGTCGACTCGAACATCAGAGGCGCTGACAAACACCAGATGTAGGTTAATTACTGATAGATAGCTTGAGAAAAAAAAAACAGTGGGGGCGCTTGTTTATTAGGCCAGAGGGATTTAATTTCCCCGAACACGCAGGCCAAGAGCGCCTGACTCGACAAAACCTCGATGATACCGGAGCTCTGCTGAAACGTGGACGTGGCACATCATCACCGCATCATCATATTCAGTCTTAAAGTCCAACAGGAGGCTGAGACGCCCTCGCTTCTGTCAATGTCACTTAACTTTCTTCAAGAGTCTCCTCACAACCAGAGACAGCAGCTTTGAATCAAACTCATCTCCCCGGTGCTTCCTGTCTTGTTTCATTCTGGATTTCAGTCCCAAGCTGAATCGTCTTGGAGAAAGTGAAACCATCTCACTGGGTGAAAATGAGATTTAACCCCTTACTGTTCTGGTGAATGGAAAAACTGTCATGTCTGTTTCCAGCGGGGTCCCTTGACCTCTGACCTCCAGATGTGTGAATGAAAATGGGTTCTCTCCCCTTTGCAGACACGCCCACCTTCTGCTAATCCCATGCAGTTTGGGCCCCAAAGCCTGCAGTCCACATGTGTTCTTGTGGCCTGTTGTAAAATGGTGTGTGTGTGCAGACTGGGGCCTAAACAGTCTTGGAGCTGCATCAGTTGGCTTTGACTGGAAAGCTGAGACTGGACGTCGCTGTAGAAAATGACCTCTAGTGACCTCAAGGAAAATCACATCCTCAAACTTCACACACACAAACTAGAGAGCGAGGTCCTTCAGAGGAGCTCTGCTTCTCCAGGTCGACTGACAATAAGGGTGACTTTCTGACACATTTCCACAACAGAAAGCTCAACGCCAGAAAACGCAAATCCTGCAGAAATCTCCAAATGTCAAAAGTTTCTGACACCAAATCAAAGCCTGAATTTTTCTGTGGCGTTCCTCAAGGTCTTGGTGTCCTAATGTGGGATTTGGGAGGGATTTTTCAAGCGTTCAAAATTGGTGGTGGTCCAATATTGCACTTTTTTTTCTGGGCATTTCTGCTTTATTCAACAGTGACAGTGGAGATGGGACAGGCAGGGGAGAGAGAGGGGGTGACATGAAGGAAATGGCCTGGGGTGAGATTCGAACCAGGAACTCAGCCTGAACAAATGGTCCGCGCTCTACCAGGTGATCCACCAGGGCACCCCCTTTAAATCTGTTTAACAAAGACTATCAACACAAAAACTGCTGCAACACCTTATGACACATGACTGAACATGGGAATGGCTTCATGCTTCCATCATAATGTTCTAACCCTCATACACTCTGAATCAATAAAAAACCAAAACACAGTGTTTACTACAGATTTATGACCAGAGTAACTTGACACACAGAGCTGAGCTGCATCTCAAATTAATCTCCAGCTTCCCAGCTTTCAGATGATGTTTACTGTTTCTATTTAGCTTCTACTGTTGACCTTTGACCCCCCACCGAAGCCCCCCTGCCCCTCCCAATTAAATGGGTCTATGAAAGGGCCGGGATGGTCAGGGGTTCAATTATGAGATTCAAGTTTCATGTGCAAACGTCAAGATACAATAAAAACACGACACAACACAACTCCTAACACACACACACACACACACACACACACACACACACACACACACACACCGGTAAAACACTTAAAGACGCTGAGTGTCATTCCACCGCACGACCACAACCACAGACGCCATTAATATTTGTGGAGCCGTTTCTCCGCCCGGTGCCATAAACAGCCTCCACTCAGAGAGCCTGCAGATCAATAAACCATGTCCTTTGTTTTATTTAATTTTTTATTTTTATGCACTGCGGTCATGTGTAGGAATCTAGATCCACCGCTGCCCACCTCAAAGCAGGACGCTACACACACATCCTGATCATGTGTGTGCACAAATCTAGGTATAATTGATTTTTTTGGTAACTCCATTGTCCTGGTAACACCAAGGTTATTATAGTTTTTCATTTTTCATTTTTTTTTTATTATTTCTGATTTGTTTCAATTTTTTAGTTTAGTTGTCATTTGTTTTTAAAGTAGGTTTGCTGGTTTAATTTAATAATTTTTTTTTTTTTTTTTTTTGAGAAAGCTTAGAATAAATTGAAGAAGTAAAACTGGCTGGTTTGCACGAGCAGTGACAGCCACCATGGCCGAACAGACAAAGAAAAGAGAAAGTAAACCTCCACAGGAAACAGGAAGCCCAAGCCCCGCCCGCCCGGTTTGATTGACAGGCGACCTCAGGAGGAGCGGTGCAGGAACACCATAGCGATGGGCGCTTAGCAACAAAGATGGAGATGAAATAAAATACTGAGGATGCTGAGGATCACCACTTTATGGAGGCACTCAGAGCAGACGTTCAGATGCAGATCATCAGCTGACGTGCGTGTGTGTGCGTGTGCGTGTGTGTGTGTGTGTGTGTGTGTGTGTGTGGTGCAGCTGTATGTATTATTGATGCCACAGGCTCTGAATCCTCCCACTAAAGCGATGATGAAGCAACATGATGACTAACGCCGGCCGTCCTCACAGGAGCCTCCTTCCCTCTCCCTGTAATCCTCTGTGTGTGCGCTTCCATGCCTTCATCACGCCACGACTCGTCGCCATGACGACATCACGCCTGTGTGAAGCCGCTCATTTCCAGTAATGTGTTGTCATGTCTGCCTCCAAAACGTTCTACGTGTTTGTGATTTTAATTATGTAATGAAGTCAGTGATCTATCATCATGAATTTACTTTCATTTTGAAACCCACGAGCCCATGGGCAGGCTTTTATTCTGAAAGGTTTTACCCAAACCTCTGAGCAAAATTTATTTCTTTTTATTTTGAATTTTTTGGGGGAGGAAGTTTTTTTTTTTTTTTTTTGCTGTAATTAATTTTTCCTTTTTTCTAAAATTTTTTTGGTAATTATTTGTAATTTTTGGTAATTTTTTTTTATATATATCATTTTAATAATATAAATAACCATTAATAATAATTATAATAATTTCAAGGTACTTTTCTTTTTTGTTTGTTTATTTTTTTATCTAATTGTCTGGTCATTTTATGATACTTGTCTTGTTATTTTTAATTTATTTATTTCTATTTTTTTTTTTAAAGAGAAGAGTATTAGATTTTACCAATAACTTCACCAGAATTGAAAAAAATTGCGGTTTGTTGACGTGACGTATCAGTCAGGGTGATGTATGATTTATTTTACTACCTGAAGGTGCCTGAAGCCTCTCACAGGCCGTTTCTGTAGATATTAAAGGGGCGTGCATACTTCCCGCTGATGAATTACTAAAACCTGCCACAGCCGTGAGTTTGATTCACTGTTTTCCCTCCTGCTTCACCGTTACCTATCATTCACTCTCATGGCCGCCACGCAGGATTTCCAGGAAAAAATCACCTCGGTGACGGATCTGCCGGCCGTACGGTAACAGGCTGCGAGTGACGGAGTGCAGGATGCAGGACGGCTGCGTTTGTGCCGGCCGGATTTAATTTGCCGAGCTCCTTCAGCCGTGCAGGTGACAAGCGCTGGCAAGGTCTGGATTTAAGTGAAGAGAGTGTGTTGGGGCCATAACAGGGAAAAAAAATACAAAGCTGGGGGAGGGAGGGATAATATTCAGAGAAAAAAAACTAAGAATTTCTGGGATTAAAGTCGTACAATTTGCAAGAAATTTGTACGTTTTTTTAATGTAAATTTACGACTTTAATCTCAGAGAATATGCGTTTTTTTCCCTCATAAATTTACAAATTTAAGCTAGGAAATTTTAAGTTTTTTTCTTG
This sequence comes from Myripristis murdjan, assembly GCF_902150065.1. Lineage (NCBI taxonomy): Eukaryota > Metazoa > Chordata > Actinopteri > Holocentriformes > Holocentridae > Myripristis > Myripristis murdjan. Next base: position 31,112,410 of record NC_043996.1, read on the forward strand.
GAATATCAACTCCCCATCCTACTCCCTTTTTTCTCCCCTCCGTGGCCCTAATATGCCGTTATAACTTTCATGGCTTCAAAGGTCATAAATTTCACTCGACACATGAATTATCCTCAGTTCTACCCAGAGCAGATCCCAAGCAGAGACTCTCTTTAATGACACTGGTCAAGTTTTGGACCAGTGTTATTAAGGCCACTGTTTAATCTCATTACTGAAACAACAAGTCCAGCTGATCCACGACGCCACGATCCATGACGGCTTTACTGGGGATTTCTCTTTAATTGGAGCAGGTTTACGTTAAACCCCCAAACGACCTGCTGGCTGATGTCGTTCAGAGCCTGTGGACAAACTCAGGAATCCACTGGTGCCAAGCAGGTCATGCTAGGCTGTTGGTAAGCAGGACAAATATCGCTGCAAAGCTAGGCTAAATTTTGGCAAGGGGAAAATCTGGCTTGGTCATTTCCAGTGGCGTCCCTTGACCTCTGACCTCCAGCTGTGTGAATGAAAATGGGTTCTCTGGGCAGCCACGGCTCTCCCCTTTGCAGACACACCCACCTTCTGCTAATGCCATGCAGTTTGGGCCACAAAGCCTGCACAGTCCAGAAAAATCATGCAGTCCAGAAAAACATATTTCTGTTCCTCAAGGTCTTCGTGTCCTAATGTGGTATTTTGGAGAGATTTTTAACCATTTTTATCAATTCTCCAGTGGTCAAAAATGGTTCAATTTGGCACAAAATCTGCGTAACAAAGAGTATCAACCTAAAAACTGAACTTCTCGCACATAATTGAGCCTGGGAATGGCTTCATATACCACCATTATAATGTTAATAACACTCAGACACTCTAAATGTACCTAATGTGCAACCAAGACATCTCATGTACAACTTAAAACAGAAACCAGGGCTTTTAATGAAAATTTATGGGGAAGTTATCAATTTTATGGAGACTGTACACTCTGTTAATGTTGTAGCTTTCAGTTACTGGATACTAAAACCTTCATTTTTCAATTTGCTGCCAACCCAAAGGCAGGGTGGGGGTGTTGTGTGGGAATGTTTAAGGATATATGATTGTCTTCTGTATTCTATATTTTCATTATTTCCCAAAGGTGAAGCCATTTGGCACTGTGACACAGCAATAATAGTACTGTATCCATTCTATAATTTGAAATTTGCAAATAAGAAAAGTAAAGATAACCACCACAACTGCTGCTGTGTTTTTTTCCAGGCTGTGACGCTGAAGTTTAAAAGTCTTTTGGCATTAAGCTCGGTTAACTTCCTGCAAAGGGCTAATGTGCGACGCTCTTCCCACTGTCGTGCTCTGAGACTAAATGGCTGTCTGCTCCTGTGCAAAGTGCTGGCGAGTGCTATTTAGAGTTACTAATTGCTAATGAGTGTTCACGGCCTCTAATGAGCCGCATGCAGAGTCTCCGGTCCCAAACTCCGTCTGCATCTGTTTCATCTCGCTCTCGTTTGATCTGCCGCGGGCGCCGGACTCCCACCTCGACGCCGGCAAAACGCTGCAAAGCCTTTCAAGCCGGAAAAGTCACATGACCCTGTTTGCTGTTGAGACTGAAGGCGAGCTGCACCTGTGACGGCGCGTCCGATCGGCGCGGCCGTGCCTTCACCTCCGAAGATTGTTTTTCCCCTCTCGCTGCCGAAAGGTCAGACTTTTAACAAACGTTTCACAGGATATCAGCAAACGAAAAGTGGCTTTACAACCGAATCCGACCGAGATCTCGTTCGTGTTTGTGATCTTTCTGTCTCAACCTCCTCCGTTGATTCTACAAGGAGGCTGTCAGGCTCTACTTCACTCTACTTGTGATTTATTAAGCACATTTGTTTCCCCACCAGGATTTCCTCACAACACAAACCAAGGACAAAGCAAAGACGCTAAACCACAGGAAACACATCTGTAGGCGTTGCACATTTGAATAAATATTTAGTAAATATACCAAAGCGCAGGATGTGATGCTGCTGTGATGAACGCTGACATGAAATCCTGACGTCGTACGACACAAACCTCCTTTCCTACACCTTCTCTTTCTGCTGTGGCTGAGCCTTGAGAGTCTGCTGTGATTTTAAGGCGGTTAATCGTGTGTTTTGATGGATTCAGCCAGTAACTTGCTGAGGCTTGAGGTAAATTATGCACACAGCAGGTTTTTTTTTTTTTTTTTTTTTTTTTTTTTTTAACAGCGCAAAAAATAGCTTTTGTGGTCTCAGCAGAATCAGAGCAAATTGGAAGTTAACTGAAACCTCGTCAGGATATTGTCAGATTTCACTGATTCAGTCAGGATTGTTTTCTCAGCAACAATCAAATGTAAATTAAATTAAATTAAATTAAATGAGGCGCTGCTGAACAACATGAGGGGAAAACTGAGCTGAGGTCTGAATGTGTGCACTGTTTACATCACATCACAAACCCCGACAGGCATTCTGTGTGGTATGTCTTGCAATGCGGTAAGATTAAATAAATTATGCTTGACACTTTTACACACAAAGCTAAAACCGTCTTAATCCAGTTGGATTCATGCACAAGTACAAGTTTAAACTGTGCATAACCTGTGACCGTGTCGTTGGAAAAACTGGCTCCCAGTGGCTCCCAGTGGCTGTGCTGGCGTTATTGTCTATCCACATGTCTGTTACTGCTAAAGGTCCAGAGGCCATGATGTGACACAAACAAGCAAAATAAATGTCAGCTCTATAAACACAAAGACTGATTTATGATTGAGTCAACTTAGCAGACGACATCAGAATGAAATGACTAAAACAGGACTAGAGCTGTTCATCACACTAATGAAAGACTCATTTTAAAAAAAAAAAACTTAATTATACCAGAACTATTCTGAATGAGCTTCAGAGAATGTCTTTGTTAACCTTCATGAGGAACCATTTCTGGTTCCTCAAAGAACTTTTGTTTTCATTTTGGATGAGTTTCTGCACCTTTGGGGATTCTTTGAAGAACTGTTTAAAAAAAATAAAGGAATTTCCTTTAGAACCGTTTAAAGAAATGGTTCTTTAAAGCACCGTGGGCTGAAAAGGTCTTTGTGGGATCGGAAATACTTCTTCTGCAGCCCCTTAATGAAGAACTATTTTCAGCTCCAGCTGTCATCTTTTTATGTTTCTGTGAGTGAGAAACTCAGATAGTTTCGGGGGTTTGTGATCCCAGTGGTGAGTGTGCAGCGGAAAGTTTTCACTTTGAAAGTCCAAATCTGAGCAGTGAGGGCCAGGAGGAGAAATAAAAGCCAGCAGACCAAATCAAACACTGGCTGGAGGTGTTGAGAGCAGATCTTTCATGAAGTTGGACGTTGCAGATGTTTCAGCACCACGGACAGCGACCACAGCCAGACACCGGCACAGGAAACACACAGCTAACACCGACACCACCACGAGCACAAACTCATGTTTATATATTATAAATCTGAATTTTGGTGCACTTTTTTAAGAAGTACACAAAGAAGAATCTGTGGTCCTCATAGTGCAAGAGAGCTCCACATGAACATCCAAAAGAGGTCCGTTCAAGACCAATCAGCTGTGTATTCCTGCAAATATCTTTAAATACATTTGTTTTTAAAAAAATAAATAAATAAAAAGGTTGCAGTGTTTGTATAGTATTAGTAGCCAAAGTATTTATATTTCCACATCCTCATCCAATCCAGTCCAGCTGTTGTGCCATAAAGTTTCCTCTCCTGCTGCCTGTAATGCTCAGCTTGTCTTGTTGTCACGGTAACAGAGGTGTTCATTCACTTCTATGTTTGGCATTGAGCTCATAGTTAGTGCTGCACTTTACTGACAGCTGTTTCCACTATTCTGTCCGCATCATTTTGTACAAATACGGGAGGACAAAAAACTAGAAACCCCTCTCAGTATAATGCAGTCCAGTAGCAGACCTCTGCAAACTACAACCTCAGGAATAAACACAGAATTAAAGTGGCACATTCTCCACAATGTCAACACAAACTGAACATTATAAACTTTGTTACAAGGTGGTAACGTGGACACTGAGTGTGTGTGTCTGTATCTGTGTATGTAATTCAAACAGCATTTAAACTGTTTAATGTTCACTTCTGTTGTTGTTTCTGTTTCACACTTTGCTTTGGCAAAATAACGGCTGGCTCCCCTGCCAATAAAGCCCCTTTGAATTCAATTGGGGGAGAGAGTGAGAGAGAGAGAGAGAGAGAGAGAGAGAGAGAGAGAGAGAGAGAGAGAGAGAGAGGGAGGGAGGTGAGTTTTACAGGCGTCCATTCTGCGAAGAGGAATACTTTTTTTAAAGAGGAGCTCTGGTTTGTGTGGATGCCAAGTCGAGGCCAAAGTTCACCACTGATCTGCCATGAAAACTGCTGACACCCCTCTCTCTCTCTCTCTCTCTCTCTCTCTCTCTCGCTCTCTCTCTCTCTTCTCCTATTTCACTCTGACTCTACCTCTATCTGTCTCTCTATCTGTCTCTCTCTCTCTCTGCCTCTCCCACGTGTTCACTCTCACTGACTCTCAGCCTCCAGTGTGGATCTGGTTTCACTCTCTCTTTCTCTTTCTCTTTCTCTCTCCTCTGTTGTCATAGTAACCGACATTTCATTACTACTTCGGCGCTGCTTTAAGACTCGACATTAAATTTTACAGACATTCGATACTTTGTCCACCTGTTTTCTGCAACCTGATGAGGACGAATCAAACCTCTGCGCCTCATGCCGGCACTGATAAGCCTCAAAATGAAACCAGACACTTTTCAGTCAAACGTTTTCATGTCAAATATTCACAAAAAGCATTTAAGCAGAGGAGGTGAATGCTCCTGAGGCATCTCTAACTTCGTTTCTTTTGAGAACTGAGTGGCGTTCATCTTTCTGTCCCACATCGTAACACAGTGGGCTGTCCTGCACAGTCTGCCTTTAATACCTTTAATGGGAAAAGCAAATACAAAAAGGCTTGAAAAGTGAATGCAGCACGCAACTTCAATACGTTATAAAATGTATTATTATAATTATTATTAGTAGTAGCTATATTCCGTGTTTCACAGGCTCATCAGACTGCACCCAGAAGACTTTTTTTTTAATTTAAGACAATCTGTTGAACACACTTCGTCCAGAGTTGATGATGGAAGTCACTCAAGAAGAGACCACCTCACTGCTGCTCAGCTGTGGACCAGGCAGCAGCAACAACAAGGTCGGCTGGTTTGATCTGAGGAAACATCACGACGAGCAGCATCAGCCTGGGTGTTGTATTTTGGGACGTTATTTGCACGCAGCCCGTCGTTCGAGCCCCATCCGGCTGATGGGACGTTTGTGATGCAGCTCTGAAACCCTGCAGAGACACGTCGTCGCTCCTACTCCTGACAGGTGATTGCAGCAAAAAAAAAAAAAAAAAGAAAAAAATGCAACGGTGTCAAACAGCTGCAAAAACACGGCAACAAGGTCCCAGGAGTCCAGTGGGGCTGCTGAACTGGATCCCAGCGCTCCTGAACTGGATGACCAAACGGTGCCAGGAGCCAAACACGGAGCTGGTTTTGCTCACGGAGCCGACTGAGACGGACAAGCGGCCGGCGGCGAAACCCCGGAGGAGCTTCCTCGGCCGTCAGCTTCACGTCTCTTACATCTTCATCCACCCCCCCGACCCCCCTCTGCCACGCCCCCCTCCTCTGGCCGGCTCGAGTGCATCCTCATCTGTGGAGGAAGAGGATGACTAACTCTCCCCCCGCCATCATCACACATAACTGAAGTGCCCTTGAGCAAGTCACTTAACCCAGCTGCTGTGATGAAGCTCAAAGGTGTGAATGTGTCGCTGCCCCTCTGTGGAGTGTGTGTATTTTTATCATCATCATCCTCGTGTGTTTTCTCGCTCATGAGCCTTCAGATAAGAGCTACATCAAGGATGTTTATGATTATTCATCATTATTGTGTGTGTGTGTGTGTGTGTGTTCCTCCTGCCGTCGTGTGATGACTTTGTGTTTCCTGAGGTTTGCAGCGTTGCTCGGTGTGGAGCGGAGCGGCACGACACCGAGACAGGAAGTGCAAACACGATCAGCTTACACACACACACACACACACACACACACACACACGCCGCATCCCAATCGATCACTACGGCGACTGTCATACTAAATCAATTCATGTCGACCTCACGTAACCCTGCAGCTTCCTGCTCGATGACATCATCAGTACGGGACGGAGGACATGGCGCGTGGCGGCTTGAACCTTTTCCGGTGGATTTGGTCGTTTTTTTTAATTTTGAAAAATAAATGTAAAATAAAATGTTGAAAAATAAAGAAAAATGTGATCAGGAAGATCAACAAGAGCAAAACATCATCATTTAACTCTGAAACCCAGACCGCCAGGCACGGGCTTTTACTTTGAAAGGTTTCATTTCACTCTTATCAAAATCTGTTAAAACTTTATATGTTTTTTTTTTCCCAGTAATTTTCTAACGCTATTTCACAGTTTCTTGTGATTTCAATTAAAAGATATAGTAATTATAAATAGCTTTCTTGTTTTTTGTTTTTGTTTTTGATTTTGTTGTTGTTGCTGTGTGTGTGTGTGTGTGTGTGTGTGTGCGCGCACGTGAGAACTGCGGAAATGTCAGTGGATGGACGGGGATTAGTGCTACCGATAATCTCCCAATAAAATGTGTGTAATCCCACAGCTAAAGTACCATTGTTTTAGATAAAGGAGAAGAACAGGATGCTGACTAAACTGTATATTTAATTATTATCATTTTTACTATTATGATCATTTTTTCATTGACATGATTTCCAATGATTGCTGTGTCTGTTAAGTTTCTTTCTGACTGAGGCTGCCGGGTTATTGGGAGTTTACCGGATGTTTCCTTGTCAATGTTTATTTTGTCTGTATAAAACGAACAAAAGCTAATAAATATAATACTGAAGAAAAAAAAAAGAAACCAGGTTATTGAGTAACCAGGTTACAGCAGGAAATTGGGTTTTTACATGTTAGCTTTCTCTGAATTCTCAAAAATAAATAAATAAATAAATAAAAAATACGCACGCTCCCCTATAATCGGGTATATTTTCATCAGAGACATCAAATCAAAAAAGTGTGTGTTCACTGTGAGTTTATCCTGTCAGTTTCCTTACCGGCTCTCTTTTCCTGCACATGATCTCAAATTAAAAAAAAACGTCAGAGTAAAGGTTGGTAAAGGTTTCCACGGTCCAGCGATCAGGTTTTTCTCCTGCAGAAATCCACCTGTGCTGACCGGCTTCCTCTTAATCCCTTAACCTGATCATGGAAACCGGCTTTCTGTTTGCACGGCGCTTCACAAATCAGATCATTTCCCGTACGCGGAAAATAACCAGATTACTAGAGTGAATGTAAACACAGTGAGTGTAATATGTAATTATGGCTCTTTTTTTAATTTGAGAAGCAAACAGAACAGAGAACAAAACCCACCACCAGACTAAAAGCGATCAGATGTTGAATCCGCAGCGTCTCAGCGAGCCGGGACTGGATCCCTTCATGTTTCCACGTCATCATGAAAAAGGGCTGCATTTTTCTACATCAAAACTCCCTGCTTGTCTCGCTGCAGCCCATATGGAGCAGACATATTGCTGCCTGCATACGAGAGTGTGTGTGAGAGCGTGTGAGAGTGTGTGGTCGCACACACGACACACATGGACGTGTTGGGGATGACTCAGTGTTTCTGAGCACGCCAGGCTCAGCTGATCAGGCAGCAGCCGAGTCAATAAGCCGAGCTGCTCTGAAAAGCTGCTGCGTCAGGGGACGGCCTCTGTTTACTACCGCCGTGCGTCCCAGCGCGGGGTTCGGGGACCACCACGGGGCCCCGGAGGAGGCTTCAGACGGCCCCCGGCACAATGAGCAAGAGTTCAGTGCCTCATTCAAAGCGGAACAAGCGCTAAACCCATTTCCTTCATCTAATTACCAGCCTGTTTCAGTCACGCCGACACATAATCTGAACATGTGGCAGCTTTTATCTCCAGCCCCTCAAACTTCAGTCAGAATTAAATCACTGAGAAACAATTAAGTGTTCAAACAATCAAGGTATTTTAGTGATAATTAAGACATTTCCGCTGTTGGATTGGAGGCACACATCTTCATCACTGAGCCAAACCATCAGCAGCAGCGTGAGCCGTCGTTTCAGGACAATCCAGACGTTCACTTCACGAAATGTGGCTTTTAAATTCTCAGTTCTACAAAACCCAGCGAGCGTAGACACAAAGAAACTTCCTGAACCCAGAAAGATGAATTACACGATACGACAACATCTGTAAACCTCTGTGTGTCTGCGATTTGTGCCACATTTTGAACAACATGGAAAATGAAAAGTACAGTGGGCGGGGCCATATAATTCCCTCCTTCCTATGCGATACGTCCATGGTAACATACATGGTCACACACACACACACACACACACACACACACACACACACACACACAGACACTCACCGACACCACAAGCAGACGAAAATGCAAAACTCGATTTTAAACCTGCACCTTCTCCAGCTCTGTGAGATTTGTCTCCCTCTTGTGGCAGTAAATTAAACGCTGCTCGAAAACAAAAAAAACATTAAAAGTTGCTTCGAGAAATGCCTTTTCAAGTGGCTGTGACTTCAATAATCAATTTCCAGCAAAATAGCAAGTCATGTAAAATGCATCAGCAAAAGTCGATGCGTCACCAGCAGCTTTATAATGTGATGTTCTATCATTGGCTGACATGTTTGATTGACCATAATGAACAATCGTTTACGTGTCAAAGCTCCGTGAGGTAGCTTTGAGTTTGCAGTACCAACGTGTGATACTCCACATCTCCATGAGACAGAAAGACCGAGACAAAGACAAATCTTCGTACAAAAATAGTTAAAAAGCCTTTGATCAAGAGGCTGCGTCATTTTTAAAATATTACAAACAGACGGGATGGAACGAGGCCTCAAACTGATGCAAAGAAACATGTTGTTTTTGTGTGAAAACCTCAAACATGTGGGTGATTTTCACCTCTTAACTTTAGTCGGTGAGTTACCTGCTCTTCATGTATGAGCTGAGAAGCTCCTCTGACCCCTCAGGCTTCTGAAAGCCCCCCAAACCCACGACACACGAGGCACTAACTCAACCCTGCACTGTGGTCAGCATGGCAGCAGGCCCACAGTCGTCCCTGAAAGCTGATCTTTGGCAGATGGAAGGTTTACGCCCAACAGAGACAAAACACCAAACAGCGCAGCGTGAGCTCTGAGCTCAATGCTAAAACTTGATGACTGCAGAGCTGGCCTCTTCACTGACACACTGGGGAAAAGAAAAAAAAAAACAGTGAAAGTGGTTGTTGAATACCAGAAGATGTACTGGCTATACTGCGGACAACAACAACAAGTTATTTCCCTGTCCTGTGGTGTCAGGTGGCCTCACATCAGCATCAGGTTTTCTCTGAACTAACCTCAGAATCACAGTGTCCATCACACAGAAGCAAAGCAATTTATAAAAAAAAAAAAAAAAACTGTTGTGCAGCTTTGTGGGGATTTAAAGGTTGAGGATTATGAAATATGGGCTGAAAATATTAATTACTGGCTGTGTAATTAAGTTACAACCCGGCTGGATTCTGCATTAGTGGAGTAAAAATGGGCTGAGGAAAATGTGACTGACTGGCTGTTCCCTCACTCCGACCCAGACTTTATGGAAACGCATCAACTGGGAGTAATAATGAGGTAAAGGGTGGGTTCTGTTAATTACCATCTGCTTCTATTAACTCGACAAGATTCCGCGTTATTGTGGTGGCCTTCACTGCCGCGCTGCAAATTGTTGGGAGCAGAATGGAGTTTGGGCTGGTTAAAAATGCGGCTGAGAAAAATGCATAACCCAGATTCAGGCTCCCACTATTAATTTCCCAGTGCATTATTAGGTTACCACCTAACTGAGTTCCACATTAGCCCGGGCACTGGCTCTCATTAATGGACTGCAAGACTGGAGCGAAATGGGCAGACAGTCCAGTCACTGAGAGACCCTCAGCTGAGCCAGCCCTCCTCCCAGGGAGCGGACTCTGAACTCCGCAGCTGCTTCATCACCAATAACCCATAAATAAAAGAAAAAGAAAAAGAAACAGACGTGCGGGAAAACTTGTAAAAGCGCGTTCATGTACTCACACAAACGCGTGGTAGAGCAGCGCCCATCCCCTCGGCCGCTCCAGCGCATCGTAGATCAGATTCTGGATCTTCCTCTTGCGGATGTTATTCCTCTTGACCGGTCGGGTGTAGCCCAGCGGGGTTTTGGCCAGCAGCCCGATGCCCTGAGAGCCCCTCTTGAAGTCCTCCCGGCCCGAGGCCACCAGCAGCAGGGCCCCATCCTTGTCCGGCCCGCCGGTCCCTTGGTCCAAGTCCCCGGGAAGAGGAGGAGCAGCGCCGGGCTTCTTGTCCTTCTGCTCCTCCGAGCCGCTAGCGACAGTCCTGGACCTGAGTCCCATGGTCAGTGCTGGATGCCCGGTGTGAGCAGCATGCCATGATCCGGGCGCTGGATCCGGGAGCCTTCAGCCGTGGGTCATTTAAGGATGTGGCCCCCGGCGCGAAGGGAGGTGCTGGACAGTCTGACTGGAGGAGAGAGAGAGAGAGAGAGAGAGAGAGAGAGAGAGAGAGAGAGAGAGAGAGAGAGAGAGAGAGAGAGAGAGAGAGAGAGAGAGAGAGGACGTTGACATCCCTCACTCTGGCAGATAAACACCCCTTCCCAACCATCTGCATCTATCTCACTCCGAGTGGAAAAATAACACCTTCGGTAAATCCTATGATCATTTCTTGTGGATGCTGCGCAAATATCACAGGCAAGCCGCCCGCCCATTGTTATGTGAGCATCTCAGCGGCACCACGGGAGGTAAAAATATCACAAAGTCCGATAAACTCAGTGCTGAGCGGCAGAGACGCGCCCCGCATCCCTACACGAATATCATGGGAATATAGGATGTTTTTTTTTTTTTTTCTTTTTTTTTTCTCGGGTGTGCGCGACACGAGGCGAGAAACGGCGTCTGGCCGGGCGATGCTGATCAAACTGCAGCCAACTGATCAGGCAAATTATCTGAATCCCGCAAATGCAAAGCAACAATTGCCCCACCTGGCACCCGTCGCCCCTTCCACTCCCTTCCCAACACCAACACACACACACACACACACACACACACACACAGGAGACAAAGAGCTGGGATTACGCTGCATCTCCATCACCAAACCAGCACCAAAAGAGAAAATGACACCTACAAACATGGAAGAAGGAATAAGGCAGAAAAACAGCGGAAAGTGTCCGCTGGTGTCGGGGTGAAATCACGGAGCCCTACCAGCGGCGTCGGCCGTGCATGCTCCGTGTCTCCGGGCTCCCAGCCTCCATCCACCTGCACAGGAAGCGGCGCTGAGGCGGCGGAGGGCGGAGACGGAGGCTGGAGAGGCGATGATGCTGCGTGAAGGAGGTCGATACTGAGACTGAAGCGCAACACGGAGGCAACAAGGAGAAGGCACAGGCTCCGGCTTTCATCAGCAGCCACGCAGACGCGACGTGCGCGCGAACACACACACACACACACACACACACACACACACACACACACACACACACACACACACAAGACATGCAGGCACGCACACACAGTGACATGCATATGGGCACGCAGGCAGATGTAGACAGCCGCGCAAACAAATGGAGACGTACAGGCCTGCACGCACGCACGCACGCACGCAATCACAGATTGTGTAAATATGCACATATGCACGCGCACATAAACACATACATGTATAAGAACTGACACAGACACACACACACACACACACACACACACTTGTGCAATAATACTAAACATAGAAATGCACACGCACAAAGACGCACACGGGCGCGCGCGCACACCCATACGCATTCTTACGCAAACAATCGATGCACAAACAGACGCACGCGTACAGACACATGCAAACATGCACACACAGACACACACATACACACACATGTATAAGCTAGGCAAAGAGGCGGAAATGCACAAGCAAGCCGACACACACACACACACACACACACACACACACCACAAGTTTTTCAGTGAGTTCTCTGAAAAAGTCAGGGCGCTCCTGGGCGCGCGCCCCCGGCGGAGCGGTAAATAGGTTACTGACACGACATGGAAAAGTGATGCTTTAACATTTAGGCCAACATCAGTGAGCTGGAGTGTGTTCTCCCTGTGGCTCACAGGCTCACACACACACACACACACACACACACACACACACACACTGAGGAGCTGCTCATTTAGACAGTCATTTATTTATTAACTTAAATATAGTCTGCTTACTGTAACAGAGCACAGTGATCCTACTGTACGTTTAAAAAAGGGGACAAACCTGACTTTTTTTTTTTTTTTTTTAGATCTATCTATCTAAAAAAAAAAAAAAATCACATCTCATATCTTTTTTCCTTAGGTTAGCCCTTATTGTATATTTTTAGTTTTTAGTCTTTATCCAGAATTTCCCTGGTTGGGATCAATAAAGTATATCTATCTATCTATCTATCTATCTATCTATCTATCTATCTATCCATCTAAACATTTATACTGTCACCAAATCAACCACCAAAATGCCATAAAGGACACTGGTGCCACTTTAAATTCACGGTTAAGCACCACAGACTGTGTTCGTCCCTATAGGAGAGTTAGAGCTTTATTATGGTGATCCCACAGGACAAAAAACATAAAATGCAATATGGTCTCTAAACACACCACAGTAATGGTCAGGTCCTGTGCAGTACAGTGCAGTGGACCACACACACACACACACTGAAGTCCCTGCACTCAGATTATTGATCCCCCTCAGGTGATCTGCAACATGACTGTCCTCTCCGGTGCATCATTTACCTGCCAACGTGCTGACTTGCACCTTGTGGGGGTTTTTCTTTACATTTCAGAGGCTGACAGTGTTTGTGGAGTGAAACGCCGCCCGCCTGCTCCGCGCTCGGTGCAGGTCATCGGTGAGCGAAGAGCAGGCGTCTTTGCATTGAATATCAATGGAATCAAATCCCACCGCATAAACATAAACATAATCAGTGGCCTCTGAGTGGAGTCACCTCGCGTGACCCCGCTGTGCCCAACACTGCAGCACACACCTGCATCCGGCGTCATGTGAAACACTGATGTGCACATAGATTCAGTCTGTTACAGTCATAAAACCGGACAGGGCAGGGCAGAGAGAGAAATATTCAAACTTTATGAATATCAGCTGAACGGGGAACATGTGCTGACTCAGATTCAGTGATTCTCTGTTTAATGCCCTCATGTATAAATACACTGAATAAACTCTATGAATGCAACATGTGCTCATAGTGACACACATGCTCCGGTTTGATTCAGCATCCGAATGATCAATTTCCATCAAAATCCAAAAGTTAAGTTGATTAATGACAGTACACACACACACACACACACACACACACACACACACACACACACAGCCTGCGATCATAAAAACCCACATTAACCTGCAGCTCAGAGAGAACAGCTGGTGCATCACAGCGAGTCGAAACATTACATTTACACTCCGAATCGCTTTATCTGAAGGAGATTCCTGCAAATAAATTGAATTATAAAACAGAAAATAAAAAATGTAAAATAAAATAGTGAATGAAATGAATGAGGCAAGAATGAAATGTGGATCTGGGCCAGCAGAAACACCTTTCTGACACACGTCTGTTGTGCACCTGTAGCCACGTCTGTGTAGCTGTATCTGTGTAACATCCAGACTCTGTGTGTGTGTGTGTGTGTGTGTGTGTGTGTGTGTGCGTGTGTGTGTGTGTTTTGTGCTGAGAGCCTCTGCCTCTCCTGGTGCAAACACAGTGAGGCTGCACAGCTGTGTTGGTTTGTTACCTGATTAGTTGAGCTGACCCGTCCCCAACAGGTTGACTGCCCCCTTGTGGCGTGGTGTACTATTACCCCCAAAATATAAACAGCCCTGCGTTCCAGTACCCATACTACCATACTATTTAGTATGCAAAAAAAAGAATTACCCGGCATTCCAAATCGCATATTTATACTTTTTACTTTTAGTATGTACTGCAGCTGCCCTTACAAAGTATGTAGTTTAGTATGAAATATGCATACTAATTATTTTTTTTCCCTACTAAATAGTGTGGTAGTATGAGTATTGGAATGCAGGGAAAGTATGTCCCAATACATAGTATGTCAGATGCAGTATGCCAAGAGTACCAGGATGTTCTACTACATCCAGTCAGATTTCACAGTCTGCATGTCAGCATGCTGCTCTGGCCATTCTGACCCACAATCCTTTGCGAAGCGGACGTTACATCGCACTGACTGAGTTGCGTGTACAGGCCACGCCCACATACGGACGACAACAAAACACACATATCGCACAAAACTCACTCAGGTACAGCAGAAGTGACAGGAAGACAAGATGAGAAATATGACAGAGGACAGCGCAGTATGAAACAGCACCGCCATTTTGACAACAACATTCAAATGTGGCGGTACGGACGGCGGAGGAAGTGAGCGAGAGGGTCGGAGCTCAGGGACGATGTATGTAGTGTGTCCCAATAGTATGCATACGCATGCATACTGCATACTACACTGCATACTTTGTAAGGGCAGCTGCAGTACATACTAAAAGTATAAAGTAGAAGTATGAGATTTGGAGCGCAGGGATGGTCTTTCATACATGAAACCAAAAACTCCAACAATCCACATTCTACCCACAATGCACTGTGTTTTGGGTCGCGTACAGCATTAGGATGGACAATACTCGTTGCACCAAACACATTGGGACTCTGTCGCCCCCTGTAGACCACGTCACGTCACTGCGCCTTCATAACGCCGTGCTGTTTCACGCCTCGGCGACGCACACCGTGACCCCGACACGCCTCCCCCTGGTGGCCCGGCGGGTCCATTACACGCTCTGCCTTGACCCTGAGCTGTCTCGTGCAGCTTTAACATGGACAATAATTTCATTATAATCAGTTTAACTTTAATAGAAGCGATCATTTCTCATTTTTCAGCTTTCTGTGCCAACACCTGTGTGCAGACAGCGTCAGAGTGTCAGTTTCTCCTCACGTTGCTTCTGCTCTGCCTCCGTCATGATGAGCGGTGTGTGTTCTCTAACATGCCTTTCACTGTGTTCATTCAGACTGAGTTTTATTTTCCAAGCCAGCAGCTCTTATGATTTTTTCTTTGCAGGAGCTTAAAGCTGAACTGTTGAACTTCCTTTAAAGTGGCGTGTCGAGACGGCGAGCGCCACACACGCGTGATGTCGAATCCCGAGCAGCTTTGAAGTCTCCGCTCGTCTCCCACGGTGTCGGAGAAAGTGAAATAAATGAAAAAATAAATGAATAAATAAATGAATGTGAGGAGTTTCAGTTCAAAATAAAAGGCCCCCCGTGGAGGAAACCTCACTCGAGCTCGAACGTTTTTCAGAGGAGCTGGATTTCAGATTCAACAGGAGACGTTTGCTGATGTGACGGTTCCACATGGTTTAATCAGAAATAACGTGGAAATAAAGAGTGTGTCGGTATGAGATCCTTCCATTTTGGATTTGCTCGGTGTTTTTTTTTTTTTTTTTTTTTTTTTTTTTTTTTTTGAAGGTTGCAGCAAAAATAACTTGATCGTGATGTAAATACACACATTAATATCAACCCAGCAGAACAACATCGTGTTCGTACAGCACAAGGCTTTTCATACAACAGATGAACCTAGATTCAAAACTCTATAAACAGCCACACACACACACACACACACACACACACACACACACACACAGATGTAAATACACACAAATACATACAAACACATAACAGAAACAAATGCATGCACACATAATCAAACACACACACACACACACACACTCACAATCTGATGCTATCCAGGAGGAGGAAGTCCTCTGTATGACACACACACACACACACACACACACACACACACACACACACACACACACAGGGTTTACCCAGAATAGCACTGACTAATCTAAAAATAGATTGATTGCCGGGCTCAGTGGCCTTTAGTATTTCGGCGGGATCGTTGGCGGTGGGCGGATTTGACTAATTATCTGGATGAAAAATGGCGCTCGAGCCTCTAATTGAAAAAGCAATAATTTGACTCAGGCCGCCCGTCGCTCGGCGAGCATGTCCTCCTCCCGGCCGCAGGACCTGCTGCTGCAGCCGGAGGACGACCAGCACGCCTCTGCTCATGAGCTTTAGTCTGTTTTTTTTTTTTTTTATTTAGTCATAAACCAGTTTTAACATCAGGCAGAAACTGGTGGTCAGGGTTTTGTGATGATCTTCTGTGAAGACCGACTCTGATGGACCTGGAACGCAGATTAAATTCCTTTTTCTTTGGGAATGACTCTCCTCCTGACCTTTTCACCCTCTCACTGTTTCCTCAGAAACAAGACAAACCGCCGCAGAGAGGACGCCTTCATCGAGCCGGGACGTCCCGCTCTCTGCTCTGATCCTGTGGGCCTCAGACTTTTGTCAATATTTGTTCAGCCATGTTCCCCAAGACCAGACCAGATCAGACCAGACCGGACCGGACCGGACCGGACCGGACCAGACCAGACCTGACCAGACCATACCAGAGCCAGACCAGACCAGACCATACCAGACCAGACCAGACCAGACCAGACCAGAGCCAAAACAGACCAGAGCCAAACCAGACCAGACCAGACCATACCAGACCAGACCAGACCAGAGCCAAAACAGACCAGAGCCAAACCAGACCAGACCAGACCAGACCAGACCAGACCAGACCAGAGCCAAACCAGACCAGACCAGACCAGACCAGACCAGAGCCAGACCAGACCAGAGCAGACCAGACCAGACCAGAGCCAAACCAGACCAGACCAGACCAGACCGGACCAGAGCCAGACCAGACCAGAGCAGACCAGAGCAGACCAGAGCAGACCAGAGCCAGACCAGACCAGAGCAGACCAGAGCAGACCAGACCGGACCAGAGCCAGACCAGACCAGACCAGACCAGACCAGACCAGACCAGACCAGACCAGAGCTAAACCGGACCAGAGCAGACCAGAGCAGACCAGACCAGACCAGAGCTAAACCGGACCAGACCAGAGCAGACCAGACCAGAGCAGACCAGACCAGAGCAGACCAGACCAGACCAGAGCCAAACCAGACCAGACCAGACCAGACCAGACCAGAGCCAGACCAGACCAGAGCAGACCAGAGCAGACCAGACCAGAGCAGACCAGAGCAGACCAGACCGGACCAGAGCCAGACCAGACCAGACCAGACCAGACCAGACCAGACCAGACCAGACCAGAGCTAAACCGGACCAGAGCAGACCAGAGCAGACCAGAGCCAAACCAGACCAGACCAGACCAGACCAGACCAGACCAGACCAGACCAGACCAGAGCTAAACCGGACCAGACCAGAGCAGACCAGACCAGAGCAGACCAGACCAGACCAGACCAGACCAGACCAGACCAGACCAGACCAGAGCAGACCAGACCAGACCAGACCAGACCAGACCAGACCAGACCAGACCAGACCAGACCAGACCAGACCAGAGCAGATCTCCAGTCCAGCTCCATCAGTGTGAAACAACAACCTGATGCTGAGCAGATTCTCTTGTTTCTGTTTCTGCTGCTTCTTCTTCTCTTCTTCCTCCTTGTTTCCAGCTGCATCGCTGCTACGCTTCAACCACTGATCCACTTTCTGGATTTTTTTTTTGTTGTTGTTTTTTTTTTTTTTGTCTGTCTCATCCTCCTGCTCAAAGTGAACAAACGTCCTCGCTCGACGACCACGGCAGCAGATTTAAAGCACAAACACACATCTGACACCTTCAGGAGAGGGAGAACTGAAGATAACTAACATTTATATTTTTGATTGAATTTGTTATAGCCCAGGCTAATTATTTTAGCAATTATGCAATTTAAAAAAAAATCTCATGCACCACCTGCAGTACTCTGACATACCCCTAGCGGGACACGTACCCCAGGAGGAATTGATGAATTTAACTTTAAGGATTTTTTTCTTTTTTTTTTTTTTTTTTTCGGGAAGTTAGAAAAAGAAGGAAACGTTTGCCGATGATGTTTGTCTGGTAATTTGATCAGAGCTCGGCTGCACCAACTTGTTTGCTCCAAACTTAAGAAGAGAAAAATGAACCTTTGAACAAAATGCGTCTGTGGTTTGTTGTGCATAGATTCTGCACGGCTCGTGTGTTTGGACAAATCCTTTAAATGGAAAATCAGACAGAGGACAAATGTGCTGCATGTTCGATCAGATCAATAAAGCAGAGCGAGCACAACCTGATCATTTGATCATTTGATCATCTGATTGATCATTCTGTGTTTCTAAGTGTGATTCAGCTGAACGGTGACTGACAGGCGAGTATGATCATCTGACTCTGTGGTCGTCTAGAAATAAAACACAACCTGAACAGATTCCTGGTGTCGATATCGCGCTCATCAGTTTCACTCACACGTCGTTTGACTCGCTGACGTTTGGACGGCGGCGGCGGCGGCGATGACGAGTGTCCGTCCCGCCGCTCAGCCGCCGCACCTGAGACACGGGACGGGGAGGACGGGGAGGACGGCCTCAGGCGTCCCGCTCCGTCTCTGCTGCAGCCTTCAGCCTGTCACCCTGAAAGATGGACACACACCATTAACTGTAACACACACACACACACACACACACACACACACACACATCACAGCCACAGTGTCCTTCAGCTCCAGTGCCACCTGACCATGACCTCTGACCTCTGACCTCTGGGTCCGCTGCTGAGACGTGTGTGTGTGTGTGTGTGTGTGTGTGTGTGTGTGTGTCAGAGGGAGACTGTCCTGATTACACTATTTAATTTATAGCTGTATCTTATTTTAATTGAAATTCTATATATATATGTATGTATATGTGTGTGTGTGTGTTTATATATGTGTGTTTATATATACAAATACATATACATACATATATATATTTATATATGTATTATGCATTGATTGAAGTGTTCAAAAATTGATATATGTTTTTATTTTATTTCTTTTTGAACAGCTTTAATCTTTATTTATCTCTGGAATAAAACCATCCTGTTTCACATTCAGAAACTGTTCAGTCTGCTGCTGGTGACGCTGAGCAGCTGCAGTTTCTTCAAAAATAAATTAAATGCAGTAAAATAAAATAAATGTTCTGACTGCCTGCTGTCCTACAAAAGTGATTTCATGAAAGTTTTTCCGCTGATCTGAACACGGGCAGCTCCTCCAGGTGATGTGTTTCACTTTCAGTGGGCTGAAGAGCTGAGCTTAACACACACCACACACACTTCACACACTGCTTCCAGACAGACTTCTTCAATGCCAGTATTTTCAGTGTAAACACTGATAAACTCTGATCTTCCAGTCATTTTATTTTATGTTATTTTTCCATATTCCTCCATGTCGTGTCTCTGCTGAAGCTCCATCACTCTGACACTGAGGGAAACATGTCGTCGTTTTATGGCTGCAGAATCACATCAAACAGAGAAGATCTGCATGTCTGGTGCATCATTTTAGACCCATTTCCCTGGAGATCAGCAGCTCATGTTTGGGCTCTTTGGAAACCTCAGGATCTCTGCTAGAATTTAAAATAAAGTTCTGTGGTTCTGAGTGAAGCTCGGCCGTGCAGCGTGTGTTTGTCATGATGAATGCTTCACGAGGGGGGCAGCGCTGAGGAGCTCAAAAGCTTACTGACCAGTAGGACGTCTTCCCATTTCCCAGTGATATGTTACACATTTTCAGGTCATTTTGTTTTAGTAATTTGCTCGTTATCTTTCTGCCATGTTTCTTTTTTTAAAGTTTTTTTTTTGGCATTTCTGCTTTATTTGACAGTCACAGGGGAGATAGACAGGAAAGGCAGGAGAGAGAGAGGGAATGACGTGCAGCAAAGGGCCTGAGGTCAGATTTGAACCCTGATCGCGGTGATCAGGACTGAGCCCTGAGCCCTGAGCCCTGAGCCCTGGTGCACGGTGCGCATGCTTTACCGGTGAGCCACCTGGGCGCCCCCTTTCTGCCATGTTTTTGCCAGACGTGACGTGACTGCACTGAGGCTTCAGAGGGTTAAAGTCAGCGCGCTTCACTTCTTCATCATTATCTTGTTCATGTCTCAGCACATCAAACCACTAATCCTGTAACCGCCGCCGTTACAGGGTGTTACGCATTTAAAGAGATAAAATATCATATATAATAGCTGCTAATGAGCCTGTCAAACAAAAGCTCATCAGCTCAGTGCTGCAGTTCTGCTCCAGTAGCTGGTAAATGATCATTTCTCCCTGTAATATCTGGGTAAAGTTAAAGGCACCTGTGGTTTTTGGCAGCTGAGGTGTCTGCTTCATGTTCCTGCAGCTTCATGCCGAACACCAACATCTTGTTCTTCCTCCGTCGGGGAGCCTCGGCCTGGCTCGCCCTGCCCGACTCCTTTCCTCCCTTCCTCTCTCCTCTCCTGAATTTATTCATAAAACCCACTTTTACACGCTTGCTTTAATGCAGGGCTTGCAGTTTTTCTCTCCTCTCATGCATCGCTCCAGTGTGAAACCACTTTTTCCTCAGAATGTGCGGTCCGATTAGCCTGTTTTCCAGCATGTTTAACATTTCCTGTTTTTGCAGTGTAATCCTGCTGTGGATACGCCCGGCATGAATCAATTTATTATCCTCGTTACTTCCACAACCACAAATCCAGCAGCTAATTGTGGTAATCTGTCCGAGGCGAGGGGATTGTAAATCTTACAGGAGTAAAAGCACGCGTTAGTTACTTAATCACCTGTTTGTCGGCACCTGATAATTAGGCGCTAAAGAGAGAAACGCAGACGTGCACGGCGTCTCAGTTACACCACATTTACATTTTGTATTTTTATGCAGCTGATGCTCTCATCCAGATGAGTCTCAGGGCTGCAACACGACTCAAACACTCAAACCTGCGACACCACGGGGGAAACATCAGAGCATGAAAGAAATGTTCATGCTTTCTTTGCGATCAGTGATGGGATGATATACTAATATTCAACTGCAACACAACAATATGATTATTTTATTTTTGTGTCTGGCCGTGTGAACACAACCCCTCGCTCCCCTTCTTGGCTGTGGAAAAGATAATGTTTCCCCAGGGACTATTTTCCCTGGCGGAGGAGGAGGAGGAGGAGGAGGGAGCGTTTCAGTGTGAAAAAGTCCTGAAAAGCCAACAGTGCTGCGGCTTTTAGGAAAACTCATGTGGAGGACTTTATTCCGCTGATGGAAAACTGGAGTGAAGAAAGTGTGAAGGCTCTGAAAGTTCATGTTCATATCGTAGTGGAATGAATGGAAACCAGTGGCTGGAGGAAAGGGAGGAGGAGTGATGTGGCAGCTCTGAAACCCCACTGCTCGCTCTGGGAGGAGAGCAGAGGAACGTGAAGGAGAGGAACCTCTGGACATGCAGAGGAACTGGGACGGTCCTTAAATCTAGGCTGTCACTCATCATGTGTTATTGTTGTATGGACTCAGGATACCTGCATCATGTATGGAATCGTAACATGAGATCAGAAAATTGTCCCATCACGATTTTAAATAATTACCATTGTGAGGCTGTCGTTAACTCAGACAGGACTCATGATCTGTGACCTGATGATGTCTTCGTTTTAATAAATATACATGTTTTTTGCTAAGGGTGCAAACACTAGACACCATGATGGAAGTCAAATGCTTATTAAAAAACTGTAATGGAGTAAAAAAAAATTCATATTGACTGTAAACGCTGACAGAGAGCGTCTTGATCTTGGCTCCACAACAGAGTCACTGACAGGTACAACAGCAGGTGAGACTTTAACTCTGCAGCTGCTTTATTCTGCTCCAAAAACCATCTCACTGCACCAGACTGAGCTTATTACTCCACAAACACTCAGAAACACTCAGAACCAAAAATGGCTCTTCAGAGTGATGCAATAGAAAAAATCATTTTTGGTTCCACAAAGAACCTTTTAACAAGAGGTTCTTTGTGGAACCATTTCTGTAGATGGTTCTTTAAAGAACATCAAAAGTGCCTCAAAGAATCATCAAAACATGGCTCCTTTAGGAACCATAACAGGTTCTTTAAAGAACTTTAGCAAAAATAGGTTCTTTAAAGAAACATGTTAAGAAAGTTCTTTGTGGACCCAACTGGTTCAGTAAAGAAGCTTTTTAAATGGTTATTTTTATTAATTTTTCAGAATAAAAGGCTCTCTGAGTGTTTTAAATCAGATGACTGTGTGCAGGTTGAAAACATGAACATGTTGCTGGCCGGTTCTCCACGTTCCTTGTTGTAGCTGTGACGTTTTCTGATGGTTTATAGAGCGAGACATTAATCCATTCACTGAGGAAACAATCTGCACATTAATCCACAAGGAAAAGAATTGTTAGCTGCTGCCGCCACCAAATAACTCCAATAAACATGAAGAACCTTTAGGACTTTAAAGAACCACAGAACGTGTGTGAAGAACCAGCCCCTAAATAAAGAGGTTCTTCAGCTGCTGGTGGTTCTTTGTAGACCCAGAGAGCGTTTTGAAGAACTCTTTAAGAACCAGTGTTTTTTCTGACATGGTCCTCTGTGGAAGAGGACCGTCAGTCTGCTGGTCCAGGTGGTTTTCCAGCCACAGTCTCCTCGGTCGTTCCTGGGTTTCCTCGGGTCTTCCCTGATCCTCCTGGGGCTTCGTGTCGGGGTTCCCTGTGGACCGGAGCCTCTCTGGTTTTCACAGCCGAGCCGTGACGGCGGCGGCTCGGTGCTCAGAGTCCACCAGGACCTGCAGAGTGGATTTGTTGCTTCTGTTCCTGCGTCTCTGCCTCCTCATGACATGTAGAAACACCGTCCGCTGTCGGGTGAAAACCTCATATCTCCAAAATGTCGACTTTTTCAGGAAAGAGGGGTGTGTTCACAGTGAGAGGATGTTTGTGTGTGTGTGTTGTGGCTCTGCAGTGTTTGCTCACCTGCTGTGGGGGAGAAGGTGGGAATCTGACGCCGCTGCCCGGGCCTTGGATCATTTTGGAAGGAGACCAGAGGAATAATCACCGAGGTTTTGGCATTTGACATGGATTTCTCTTGTCTTCCTTTTTCACCTTGGGAAGCTGCCGAAGGATTTAAATAATAGTGATAATAACTTTTGAAAATATTCATGGCAGCAAATTAAAAAGCCATCATAAGACTCTGGCTCACAGAGGACCCGCTGACAGTAAGCCAGCGGATCGATACTGTAAATTATATAACACTCTACGGAACAAATTATTTTTTTTATTTTGAGACTGCAGGAGGCCAAGAAAGTAATAAATGTTGCGATAAATAGGTGAAATATGTACATGAATCTGTCATGATTTTACATACATAAAGATGAAGCTGATGACCCGCCTGCCTCAAGTCCTCATGTTCTTATGTGCACAAATAAACCACAATTTGAAGTTTTTTGCTTCATAATTCTGACCAGTCACATTACACACAGAGGGTCCAATCCAACCTGTCGTGCATAGAGAAAAAAAATCCAGAGAAAAATCAATCTCTGTTTGAAGCTCAGTGTCCCGACAAACATCTGTAAAACACTAAAATGTCCCACATTCACTACCAAATGGTCTGCTATTTTTCACTGTACACGTCCACAATTCAAAACAAATGGAGACAGATTATAGCCGAAAATGCTCTGACCTCTGCTTTTGATGCGGCTCTACAAACTCTTCATGTGTCTTCATTCCCACAGTTTCAGACAAAAACAAACATGTTGTACCTGAGAAATGTTGAGTCTGGAGATGGAAGCTGCAAAAACAGCTGACAGAGAATGTGTCAGTCAGCCTGCGCTCGTACACGCTGACAAATACAATCGACAATCAATACATCAATACATTAATCAGGGGGCCATTTCAGAATAGGGCTTCAGAAATGACTTTTACTGACAACCTATTTTTTTCTGTTTGAGGGGACCCATAGAAGAAGTTTTAGGGTGGTTGTCATGTTGAATTTCTTTTCTTGTGACTTTTAGAAGCCCTTTAATCCTTATAGTCTCAGGGTATTTGGCTGTTTGTGCATACTTTTCAATTTCTGTTTATAAAATTATTTTAAAATGATTATTATTTTTGTCATTTTTGGCATACTGTATCAACATATTGGGCCCAAAACACACAAAAAAATAAAAATCGGATTTGAAAATACAGGGTTTATTACAAATAAAAAAGGCAGAAAGATGCTTATTAAATTATTTTGAAGGTTGGAAATATAAACATAGTAGTCAGGGGGCCAAAACTGAAATCGACAACTTTGCTGACATCTCTGGGTCAGAGCCCTACGACTTTGGTGGCCCTAAACTAGATTTTGTTTGTGGCCCCAAAACACATCCAGCACAACCATCAAATCACATACCAGATGTCACGCTACGCCAATGCAACCCGTGTGTTTTGGGTTTGCTTGTGTTATTATACCATTTTAAGATCAACTAGGTTTTGGTGGATTTTAGGAGAAAAACCATGTTTCATCTGCTTGGTGTTGAAAGGTGTGTTCAGCAGGTGAGCTAAGTGCTGACATAACTGTCCTCCATCCTGATGGTGTGTGTATAAGTACAAACATGTGCACGTGCATGAACGTGCCCCTTATGTAAAGAAAATATATTTACCAATATATTACATAAAATATATTACATTTAATATAAGGAATTACAATATATTTATATGTTTTGTATTTGAAAATGTCTTAGCAATACATGGAATAATATATTGGTGAAACATACATGATGCAATATAGTTATATATATTGCATCAATATATTTTAATATATGGAATAATACATAAGTAATTGCGCATTTCAGATATTGCAATATATTGTAAATATAAAGACTAGTTCCCATATATTGAAATGTATTATCTAATATATCACATGATATTTTCCAATATACTGCAATATATTTTTGTTTCGTGAGGGGCATCACTGCAGGGTCCAGGTTTGGGGTTTGAAAATCAGCCTGTCACTGCATCTACATGAGAGCCACATCCGGAAAACCATCTCAGCCGAGGAGCTGCTGTTTTCCATGAAAAAGTCTCGAGCACAAGGTCAGTGCTGCTGCTGAAAATAAAATCCTCCATCGGTAACTAAACGCTCGCACACACTGCCTCTGCGAACCCAACAGCCCAGCATTTTGTCAATTCTGATTATGAAAACAAATGACCCTCTGCTTGTGAGAGGCTGCGGACGGGCGAGCTGCCTCCTCCGGTCGAGGCCTCCTCGGTTTTTTAGACAATTTACAGAAGCGCCCTCCCACGAAGAGCCTGTAAATCAAGCCTGATGTCTTGGAGCAACAGAAGCTGGCCGGCCTCCATCGCTGCCGCCTGATGACAGAGGAGCGCCGCTCTTCTGCAAAGGAAGAAAGAAAGACGTGTGTTTGCTGGAGCTTTTCTTGATCTGGTTTCACGTTCCAGCTCCGTGTCTGTTTCCTCTGCCGGGCAGAGCTTTCGCTGAGCCGGCGTCCAACTTTCACCACACAAGGTCCAAGGACACAGAGTCAGGCGTGTGAGGGAAAATGAACTTTTTTTTTTTTTAACAGCTGTATGGCAACATAGAATCTGAACTGGGTGTAATGGGCATTTTACAGGGAACTCCAGTGTTACCAGCAGATCTACTGCCAGTCGTGTTTGAGGAGCCAGTTGAATAATTAAGCCCCTAAAATAACCTCTGTTCATCAGTATTACAGATTTAGATTTTTTCCATGAAACTCTGTGCCTTTAATGTAACTCTAACACTGACCCTGATTAAAAATGCACAGGGCCATGAATATGCAAATAGGTCGTAACCAGAGCTCTGTCCACACAACCATGTAAACATGAAACAAATTTTTTTTCAGGGAATCTCTTAGTCACACTGAGATGTTTCATGTGACGCAGCCGCTTCCAGTTTTTTGTTTTTTTTTTATAAAACAAAACTCGACTAAACGAATGATATGCAAAGCAGCTGACGGCTGATTGGCTGTGGGATTTGTGACGTAGCAAATCCAGCTGGCCTGGGGTCCGTCTGAATCTCACACACACACACACACACACACACACATACATCCACCTTCAGTAGATGAGTGTGTGCAGTGTGTATGTGTCTGTTCAGTGAACAGGGTCAGACTGAACTAAAGACAATAGGAGTTATTGTTTCCTGTCCCTCTGTTCGCCCCCTGCTGGCAGAAAGGTGGAAAAGCCAAATCTGCAGCTAAACCACGAAGCTAAAGCGGCCTCATTTCCAAAAGCCACAGTCAAATTAAGTCAAGGTGAACATTTCTGGAGGATTATCAGATTAAATTATTAGTCTGTGTTGTGGCAGTAAGCAGGATCCTGCTGCTGATCATGTGAAAAACCAGATTCTCTGTTCTGCATGTAAACAACGAATCCTGAATATGATCAAAACTGGAATCAGCCTCATAACCAGGACATTCAAATCCACGTGAACGCAGTCGGTGCTGCCTCGGCCTCGGAGGCAGACGCCTGGATCGCCTCTTTCCTTCCACTCCAAAACCAGATTCTCGTCATCTGAGTAAAGTGACATGAGCCGAACGCCGAATCAACTGACAGAAACAGCTGCTGATTTCACAATAAAAGACACCGTGGAGGTTTGAGACCCTCCCTACAAACTCTTTCAGGTCGGGCTCGTCCTCTGACTTTATCTCATTTCCGAAATGTTATTCTCATTACCGCAACCAGTGCTTATCTAAGGTCTGCTTCATAAAAAATGTGTATGTTATTTTTTAATAAAATGATCAAATAAAAAAGGTTGTAAATTATGAGGTATCTTTCGGTAATGAGAAAAAATATGGATATTATGAAAAATAATAAAAATGAAAAAATGATCTCTCCAAAGTTTTATATAGCTTTCAGCATAACTAATATGAGTCTACTTTAGAAATAGCCAAAAACACACATTTTGAACCTTATAACTAAGGTAATGTCATGTTGCAGTAATGATATTTTTTTATGGTCTTCATCTCAAAAATGTAAATAAATACATAGGAAATATTTACAAAAAGAATGTTTATGGTAAGTTCAGACCTTAACCTCATATGTGGATAGAAAATGATGTTGAAAATGGCATTTTAAAATTTTTGAGGATTTGCGGGTCTTTGTCGGAGTGGCAGCTGCTGAATAATGGATGACTTTACAGGAGTTGTGTTATATCCGCATGACGTGTCCGTCTCTTCAGCGGCTCGGTCGATGTTTTATTCATCACCTTCATCCAAGTTTCATAATACAAGGCTGGAGGATGCAAAGCAGGCGGCTTGAATTTACTACGATCACAAGCTGTGCAGGTGGTGATGAACAAATTAGAAAAAAAACATCGCTCATGTGTGTGCAGCGGAACATCTTTTTGTTTTTTTAATCTTCATTCATCCAGGACAGGATAGATTTCAGCTTGGCTCTGCTTCACATTTCCACCTCAGCACACCTGGAGGCGACCGCACAGCTCCGAGCGCAGAAACACCACAGGAAGATTACAGAGGCTTTCTCAATATTACAGTAATACCACAAAAATATCCTGTAAGTGTGATCAGGAAAACATTACAAAACACTACAGGGACTTTATGTAACCCTTTCTGAAACAGAGGACGCCCACAGGCTCCCGGCTTTCAAAGGGTTAAAGCAGCGTGATGGTTCAGTATCACAGGAGCAGGCTGTAGTTCAGCTGTGATGTTTAAATCACATCGATCACAAACCAACCAACATGTCCGACATGGATTTCTAACAAAAAAGTCTGTCTCTCGTCAGACCTCGAAGAAACAGATTTGGTTTCAACGAAAAGGCAAGACGTGCAGAAACAGAAACCCCTCTCTCTCTCAGGACTTCATTTCAGTAAGCGTCTTCGGGCCGTCGTGGTTCCTGTTACTCGACGGTCCGGCTCCTACTCGACCTCGACGCTCAGCAGGTGAAAAGTTTGAAATCTGAAAAGCAGCTGCCAGATAGATAGATAGATAGATACTTTATTCATCCCGCAGGAAATTCGCAGTTTTTCAGCAGTATCCACAGATTACAGATTAAATAAATCAATAAAAAAAAGATTTAAAAATAAATAAATAAATAAATAAATAAAGAATAAGATCTAAGTACAACCCAGTGTGCAAAAAGCAATGTGCAACAAAAAAAATAGAAAAAAACGTGTGCATGGGTGTATAAAATGTGCATAAAGGTAGGTCAATGTGCAAATTTAGAAGAAACATACAGTATACACATGATAAATAGCAGTAAGCAATATAAACACTATAAACAAGGATTATAAAAAAAATAGAACAATTTAAACAGAAGTATTAACAATCCGTCTCCCAAAACCTTTTCAGAAACATCGCTTCAAAAACGCATCATTGATCTTATGGAAATAAAAGCCTTTGCCTTTCTTTCCACGTGTCTGAGAGACATCAGGAGATGTGAGGTTTCCACTCGACGGCGTGGATTAAAACCCCGAGGCCTTCACCGCCAGCAATGTACATTTTGCATGGTGTTGTTTACATAATCGAATTTAGCCCGGCTGTCCCACCGAGGAGCAAATCTCTTTTAGCAATAAAGCCTCCATACGTTTTTATCACAGAGGCAGACCGTCGGCCGGTTTAGATGAAAGGTGAGGGCGTCGTCGAGAGCAGGAACCTTTAAGGCTGCTGACTGTCCTCCGGAGGCGTCGGCAGCCGGCAGCCCGTCATCAATCAGGCTCCTCACGTGGCTCTGCGTCTGCGGCCGCATGACAAACGCCTCCAGCCGTCGACGGCGGGGAGATTGAAGCGCCGCTCGATTGACAGCCGGAGTCACAGGAGATCCAGCGACTCAGCATAAACGCTAAAATAAACATGGCAGCGTCACAGATCGACATGAATCACCCTGCGAGCTCGCCGGGGGGGCGGGGGGTGGGGTGGGGCAGTTTGTTGTGTGTAAAATGTGACAGTGAAGTTCAGTAAATCAACGCTACATTAACATTAACGTTAACATTTAGCTCAGAAAACACACAGCAGATCATGATAACCTAAAAAAAACAAGTCCCAGTGTCTGTTTTTTAAAGGAAATAGTTCTCTTCCTGTTTGAACTGGAAAGTAGATCCGGCAGCTGGTGTCTGCAGTAACCTTACGCCAGGAAAACGATACAGCACAGAAAGTGAATCTGAACTGTTAACTGTACTGTTAACATGCTAACGCTGCTACTAGCTATGTTAGCCACCAGTGTGCTAATCACATGAGCTAACAGACGCTATGGCTAACAAGCTAACAGGCTGATTATTATCTCAACACAAAATCAATCAGATGGATCAATGAAAGGATCAGTTCCCTGACAGAAACAGACCATTTTTAAAAAGCTCTTTATTAAAGACTGATGTTTTCAATTTGGCTTTTATTTTGAAGTAATGCTAATGCTCTAGCTTTTATTTGTCAGTTTTTATTTTTATCCCTGTGTTTGATTTTATTTTTATTTTATTCCATTGGCTTTTATTAAGTTGTTTAACATTTTATAGTTTTTATTGTAATATTTAGTCTAGCATTTTTTATTGTTGTCTACTGCTTTTATTTCATTCTGTTTGATTTTTTGTGTCTGTGTGTGTCAACTCTATGAGTAAATAAAGTTGGGCTCTGCTGAGTTGGACATGTCATATGTTCCCAGGCTGTGATTTGATTGATTGATTGATTGATTGATTGATTGACTGATAGATACTCAGCCGGGTCTCAGAGTGTGTGCACGCCACCGCCGCCCTAAAAGGTTTCTGTGCTACTTCTGCTGCTAATCTGGGAGCGAGCTGCACGGCGGCCATGCAGCCCCGCATCTGTCCTCCAACGCCGGACGCCCGGGCCGAGCGAGAGAGAGAGAGAGAGAGAGAGAGAGAGAGAGAGAGAGAGAGAAGGTAACTCGGAGGTGAATGGCTGAATAATTCATCCCAGAACAAGAGAGGAAGAGAAAAACGAGAGTCCAGGGATAAAAAAAAAAAGGCAGCGTTCAGAGAGTAATCTGTCTCTGTGCCGTCAGCCTCAACGATATTTCATTTATTTTTTTTACACCTCTTGTTTTACTCGTACCCTTCAAGTGTTTCTGTGCTTCTGAACGGTGAAATCCAAACATTCAATTTAAATTTACTGCTGGAGATCCCGAGCGAGGATCCGGTCTTCCTGAGATGATTCCTGCGGCGGCGTGGAGTCCTGAGCGGGCCGAGGCCTGCGGGACTTAAAACCAGGGGGATTCTCTTGTTTTTTTTTTTATTATTTGTCATTTGTTTGACTGAGTCACGGAGGCCGTATGACCTCCCATCATCCTCGGGAGGCAGAGCTTCATCTCCAGTTCATCACGAAGGCGGCCGCGGCGTCGACGCTGCCGAGGTCAGAGGTGAAATAAACGTCTGGAGCGAATTCCCCTCGATATGGTTGCACTTTAAATCACGGACACGGATATTAAAATGGAAACGTGTGCAGGGAAACCCCACACAGGGCAAACTGCGGCTGAATCGGCCTGTTTGACAGCCGGAGAGCCGCCATTCTCAGGCTCTTATTCTGAAAACTGAGTCAGCTGATGAAACAGTGAGAGAAAATAGAGACATTTTGAAAAGTTCACCCAGCAGCAGATCTCGTTATTAGACTCAGACGCAGCTCAAACTCTCACATCAGACCAGCTCCTTTCTCCCTTCACTGGCTTCCTGTCACATTTCAGAATAAAGGTCAGGACTGTCACATGTAAAGCCTCTCGTTGCGCTGCAGAGCGGCCCCTGTGATCGGTCAGCTCGGCGCCTCGACCCTCAGATCTCGGGGTTTTATCGTTTCCTCGCTCCAGCATGAAAACAAAAGGCGATCGTGTTTTTCAAATCTTAGGTCAGACTTTTTGGAATTGTGTCTCTCAATCCGTCAGAGCTGCATCCATCAGTTTGTTATAGATAATAATAATTATTATTATTAGAATTTAATCCCTACCTATTGTCTTTGCTTTAATGTTTAACTGTTTAGTCGTTTAAAGGAGCATTTTTCTGCTGGAAAGAGCTGGGCTGTCTCTTACGACGGCGTATTAGTGCCATTATAGGGGAAAAAATATGAGAGGGCAGAATTTCCAAGATTGAAGTCAAATTAAAGTAAATTTATCAGGAAAAAAAACATGTGAGCCGTCTGAGAGGTCTTCATACCAACATGAGTGGAAAAACGTAGCAAAATCAAGAAACGGCAGATTGTTTTTGGCTGAAACTGAAGTTGTGTGTCTCTGCACCGGAGGCTGTTGATTCACGGCATAAAAAAAAAAAAAAGAAGGCTCCAGGAAATCCTTCAAGAAACCAAACTTTGGCTTTTGGAGCTGAAATGTCCCTGTTGAGAAAAACGACCTTGAAGCTCTTGTGTCTTTGCTTCATGTTTCTCCAGATCCTGAGAGCGTCCGCTGCTCCGAGTCGCGGCTGAACGAGTTACAAACAGCAGAAGGTGGAGGGTCAGTATCTGTGCCAGGGAAGATGACGACTTTTGTAAGACATAAAAAAACATAAAACATAAAAAAAACAAGAACTCCGACTTCCTTTTTCAACAAAAAATGATGAAAGATTTGAAATGGCTGACAACAGAAATCATTTGCGACTTAAAGTGGGAGGAGAGCTGCCGGGACGCAGGCACGTTTTCAAATCAAGGTGAAGATTTGCTGCATATTAATGAGGGGGAGGAGTTTCACAGAGGGGCGGGGAGGCGGCGTGAAGCCCGCCCCGGCCCGGGTCGACAGGACGGGCCGCCGCGCCCCATTCGAAGGTAGTGGGACCATCTGTTGTCATGGCAACAGACAAAAATCAATGAGGCGGCGATGGAGCCCAGACAGATAGGAAGCAGGAAACGGAGCGGAGAGACGGGGAGGCAGGTGGAAACACAAACCTGCCTGTGTGTGTGTGTGTGTGTGTGTGTGCGTGTGTGTGTGTGTGTGTGTGTGTGTGTGCGCGCCCTTGAGGCAGCAAGAAATAGTAGAAAATAAAAAAACAAAAAAATAGGAAAGTGGCTATAAAATCAGGTGGAAAAAATCCCAGACAATTACCATTAAGCTGTAAACACAGGTAAAGCTTTGTAATTATAATTACAAATTATAATTATACAAAATTAAACTACAATGGACCTAACAGAATAAATAAAATAAATTCACCCCCCAAAAATAAAACCCAACCAACAAAAAAAAGAAAATTACCAAAAAAAAAAATCTCCCAAAAATTTAAAAGAAGAAATGAAATTAATTTTGTAGTAACAGCTGTCAAATCACACACACACACACACACACACACACACACACACACACACACACACACCCAGTGTGCTGCATGTCAGAGCCTGACACACTACCCATAAATCAAAGCGTCGGGGAGGGGCCTGTGGGGAAGCCCATCGCCGTGGAAACAATCGCTCATAATGTGGTGTGTGTGTGTGTGTGTGTGTGTGTGTGTGTGTGTGAGATACTGAGAGCTTGCAGCAGGTTGACGGGCGTCAGGCTCTTTTCCTTCAGGCCTCTGAACAAAACTCACCTCGTTTCTTTATACTTTAAATTATTTTTTGTGGTATTTTTTTTATTTTGTTTTCTGTTTTTCTGGTAATTTTGTTGTAACTTTTTCAAATTTCTCGCTGATTTCCTCATCAAGATTTTTTCATGTTTCTGAAAGACATCAAGTGAATTTGTTGACCTGGACCTGCAGGCGTTTGTGTCTGCATTCTTATATTTATTGTGTATTTCATGTGTATTTTTTGCAGTATTTTTCATATGTATTCCTTTCATGTGCTGCGTTCATATGCACTACATTTTAAACTTTGGCACTTTATAAATGCCTCAGCTTTATTTTGTTAATATTCTCTCTGTTTGCTGGATGATGCTGTTGAGCAGTGCTCACTCACTTTTTCACTCAAACGTTTTTAAACCTGCAGCGTTTCACCATCAGACTGCATCTGCCTCATACTGTATATTGTTTTTGGCCAATTTTCTGGTAATTAATTTTTTCAAGTTGGTTAATCATCTTTTTCTCCATATTTCTGAAACAACTACTGACGTTTTTCCAAAGTGCGACGCCTTTCTACTCTGGAAACGTCCTCTGACATGTGCGTTTTAACCCTATAAAGCCTGAACTCTGAAAGAAAAATTGAACCCTTTATTTAGTCCTATAACAATATATATATATATATATATATATATATATATATATATATATATATATATATATATAAAATTCAAAAAATATGTTATTACACGACCTTTCTGGTGTATGATATATGATATGTACTTGAAGTGCCAATGGTGACCAGGGGAAATGTTCAAAGGTATACAAAAGTATTTTGGTCAAGTATTGATTAAACTGAAAACAAAAAACGGAATTGAAAATGTGTATCATATAGGATACAAATGGCTTTATAGGGTTAAAGCTTGTATAAAAGTCTGGAAAATCAGAACTGAACTTGGGAAGCCGGTTTTCATCTTCTCATGAAAACACACATGGACATGTTTACAACGCGCTCTTAAAATCATGTTTTATCAGTCATGAATCATCTTTTTTGTGTGTTTGGTCTCGTTGGGCTGACATTTGGACTTTCTCGACAAAAGCAGATTGTTAGACAGGAGATCAGGAGGGATCTGACAGAGGAGCTGCTTCATGGCGTCAGGCTCTGGAAGTGGCTTGGCTGAGACGCTGAAAGCTGCGAGTGCCGCTCTCCTCACAGAGCCGCTGAGCCGTCACGCCAAATCCACATAATAGACCCGCAGAGACAATTAATAGAGTTCAGTCAATTGTTAAATATCTTTAATTAGGCGGTTCCCGGCGAGCGCGGGCGTCGCTGATAACAAATGGGGCAAATTTCAGACGGCAGCGGCGATGTTGGGTCTGGCTCATTAGCCGGCGAGAGGCTTCATTAGCAGACGAGGCGCGAGCTGCTGCAACCTGACGCTTTCTCCAACAGAGCAGCAACTACTCTGTGAGCCGGGCGTCGTGGCGCTGAGACGAACGCTGGCCTCGGTCACAACAACGCAGAAAAATAAAGAAAAAGATCCAGGCTGTGGGTGAATATGTGCAGGTGGATGTTTTTTTACCCAGCAGACACGGCGGCGGGTTAAATGGAGCAGCCTGCAGAACCGGAGTGAAAAAGCTGCTGAAGCTACAAAAACAGCAAACGATGGAAAAAGAAAAGAAGATTATTTAATGGATGAAAGGGACGAGAACAAAACATCAACGACAGGATGAGTTTATGTCTCAGGTTAAAGGGCGGCTACACTCATTTGTCACGAGGAAAAAAAAAACCTTAAAACTGGAGGCAACGATCTTTTGAAGCCTGAACAGATTCAGTCCACTTCTTTCACAAAAAAGTAGATCAACAAATTAGCAAATCTTGGCTAAACCAAAACCTTTGAAAAAAAAAAAAAAACCTCGTGGACCCTCAGGCTAAAAAAAAAAAAAAAAAAAAAGTAAGTGAATTTCCTGAGTTTCAACTCTCATAAATTTGTGACTTTATAATCTCAGAATTCTCTACTTTTTTCTAATAAGTTTGTGAGTTATTTCTTGTAAATTTATGCCTTTAATCTTGGAAATTCTAAATGAATGACTAAATGAATGAAGACTTAAATCCACTAGAATCTAAAAGAAGACACACCTGGGGAGCGGGCCTGGAGCAGAAGACAGGAGAACTCATGGGATTGGCTGAGGGAAGCACTGAGCAGGGAACAGACCAATCAGGGAAAACCACACAGGCTCAGGACAGGTGTGAGCAGGTGGGAGGGGCAAACCAGACTGAGAGAGAGGGGTTTAGCTGCAGACCTCCAGCGTGGGGCGTCTTCCGGTGCAGGCTCTCGTCTCAGGCCAACCTCCAGTTTGAGACCTGGGAATAACAAACTTTTTTCACGCCTCCTGAGGGAGTCCGGCATTTTGGCCAACCACCAAACCCTAACCCTAACCCTAAAGTTTACTAATTAAATATAAATCAGTGACGAAGTTTTCTCTTACAAAATTGATAACTTGGCTAGATTTTGGAGTTTATTGTGCGCACTTCCTGTCCCAAACGACTTCACACTGGAGGTGGCTTTATTTTGGAGTTTCTTGTGTGCACTTCCGGTCCCAACCGGCCTCATGCTTGAGGTTGGCCTGAGACAGGAGCCTGCACCGGAAGACACCTCACGCTGAAGGTCTGCAGCTAGATCGTCTTGGACTGAGACCTACAGGACAGAGGAAACTACAACAAAACACAGGGAGCAACAGAAAACCACCACAACCCAGAAACACAAGTTAACAAAGAACAGAAATATCTAAAACCTGGACTCTGAAGACTGAAGTCCTTTTTTTCCATGTACAAGAACTTTCTCACTGCTTTTCCAGGTGACACAGTGGCATTCAGACCTGGCATTTCTTTTAGAGCCGCGATCCAACCAATCGACACCGTCCAAAAAGAGACTGCAAGACGCATGAATCAGCGTTTAAAGCAGCTTTAAAGTTCACGTCAAACGTCTGAGTGGGACTGTTGCCAGCGCTCAGTGAAGGCTGAGCAGCAGCAGAAAGCCTTCGCAGGACATCATAAACATGTTCACTGTAGATTTGCATGGCGCTCAAGTGAGAAAAAAAAATCAAAAATCACATGTACAATTGATGAAACTGAAGACTGCAGAGTCACGGTTTCTGGTTTTGGTAGGAAAAAGATGTTTGCAGATGTGATGGATGGTGGATGTGCTTGGAAAAAGGAGTGAGTCCTCATATCCACGTCTCAGGAAATGACAGATGATTGGACTGCAAAGACAATTCCCGGTGAAGCTGCCATAAAACAGCCATAAAAACATCACTTTGCGCCGACAAGCTACCCAGTACAAATATAGAATAGAGGGATGAGAGGGGAGGAGTGTGGCTGTCAGGAGGAAAAATGGTCGAGAGCCAAAATAACCTCTGAAGACGCTGCGGCGGCGGCTGCAGTGTCTTCAGCTGCTCGGGGACGAGGGAGGAGACTGTGGAGTCGTGACCTCCGAGCTTCAGGAGGAAAGGAAAGAGCACGGCGACTTTATTGGAGTTTCAAGGAGAGAGACGGACAAGCTTCAGAAATGGGTTTTGTCCTGCGTCCTCTGGGCACAAGGAAAGCTCTCTGATCAAAGTCTGCAGAATATCATTTTTTTTTGTGCTGTGGGGAGTTCAGGAGAAGTATTGCAAAAAGAAAAAAAAAATACAAAAGGGTAAAGTACAATGGTAAGACGCACAAAAGAGGCCACAGGCAAAGCAGAGAAAAGTCAAATCTGATTGGTTTATGCTTTCTGCAGCGTTGTCCTTCAGACTGCTCTTTAACAAGACAAAAATATAAGCATCTGCAAAAAGTAATGATGAGAGTTATGTTTATTTTTCCTCAAAATTAATTGAAAAACAAAATGATTTCAGGTCTTACCATTGATAAAACAACGTTTTTTAAAATCTGTTCCTGTTGTCATTCAAATAAAAGTCGTTGAGAAGTTCCCATGTAAAACCTTTGCTCTTGAAAATAACCCTTAAACTGTCAAGTCAAATCATGTGGGTGGGGAAACACAGAAGAAACAGAAATCTGATTGGCTCTTGATGACCAGAGGTTGTGAAAAGTTCAGGGACCGACTTGAAGTGACATCAGCTGACTCGATGACGGTGTTGCTGCAGGTGTGAAAGCACAGCTGGACTGATTCAGTTCCCTGCTTTGGGGGATTCATGGATAAAAAGTCTTTTGTTGTTTTGTTTTGTTCTCCGAGTCTCATATGAGCGGGGGGACATCGGGGTCGTCCACAAACCCTTCAGAGAAGTTCTGGTCTGCAGGGGGTGGCGGCGTCCTGGGCGTCTCCAGCGGCCCCTCCTTGGCGCCCGCCCGCGGCACGATGTTGGCCAGGTCGATTAGCCTGCTGGGCTCCACCTCCAGCCTCTCACGGCCACGACGTCCTCTGCAGAGTGAAAACGATGACGAACAAACAAAATTAGACAAACGGACAGCCTTTGTCAAGTGCTATCGACAAACCGTATGCAGAGACACCGGGACAGTTTAACTTCATCACACACATTCCCTGTTACCCTGTTTTCTCCGGGGATCATTAAAGTTTTTCTAATCAACATGAAGATCGTCAAAGTGACTTAGAGGTGAAATCGCAAAGGGCTAACAGAATCCAAATCACTTTAATCTCCACGTACGGTGCATTCATTGTGATTCATCTTGGTGATACTGGTGCAGAAACTTATTGACATCTTCGAAAGTTTCAAGATTTAATAACACAGCTCAAGGACAGCGGGACCTAATATATGGTGCACAGGGATCCTGCACGACATGCAGTGAACCCGAGACTATAAATATGACCGTCCATGTATGCATTCAGTGACTGTGAAGTGATGAATTACCACGTGCTGTGCATGTTTCATATCTTGGAAGGACATAAATTGTCTTTGGGTTCCCTTTGGAAGCTGCATGCACTGTCATGAATATCTGATGAAAGCACACTGCAAAAAATGCAGAGCTCAGCAGGTAGTTTTACTTCACATCAAAAAATCTCACAGTTACTGGAAATGGCCATTGAAATGAGACGGTTTCACTGATGCAGCATACTCCAGGTTTTTAAGGTATTTCCTTGAAAACAGTGGCCCTATATTTGCATTTGGCTAAAGTGTGCTTCATGTAACTACAATGTCCAGGGTTCAAATTCAGATAGCGTAGACTTCTGACATTGTCCATGGACAGTTATTCAATGTTCCCACGTGCCTTTGGGCCTCACATCCAACGAGTTGTCAATGACTTTCAGGGTCTTCTTTGGAGAATTTCAAGAACTTAAATTTCGGGTGAAGTACATGGTGAAGACAAGGGCTGGAGTGTCGACTCCTGATTTCCAGTGTCGACTCAGAGTCGTCCTCTCAGTACGACGGATCGACTCTTCCATTCCCGACTGCAAAATGTTCCCAGTGCATTTCTAAGAGAATGTGTCTTGTGCTGTTGCCATATTTCAATTCCCAGAGTTCAACTCTTAAACTTTCAGGGGGGCAGCCCTGGTGAATCCTTCTGTTTGAGTCTGCAGGGTTTCCCCACAAAGTATTCCAGAAAATAAACTAAGCTCAGATGAAATCACTCCATATGGATATTTTTTGCAGTCCAGGTCTGCTCCTGAAGACAGGGACACCCGCAGATTCATCTCCTGGGGGGATGATGTTCCATTACACCAGACAATCATTTACCATTAAAGCAAATTGATTGCACTCCTCTGAAGCAGCGCCTCCATCCCACAAAAATGAGGTCATTCCATTCACCAATTAATCAATTAATATTAACGAAAACCCGAGGCTCCTGGCCATAAAATAAGACGAAGGGTGTAGCAAATGACTTTATAAAGATCTCTGGGGTTTTCTCGGTTCGTATTGTGTGTGTGTATATTTGAGTGATACCATTCATGGTATATAACAGCGTGATACTCCAAGGTTACACAAATGTTACCATATCAGATCCACTTATCACTAACAAATGCATTGGGCATTCAGCTGGTGGTGGAGCCAAGTTTTGAAATGACAACATAAAAAGATTGATTTTTTTTTGCTGTTTGACAAGCGTGTTAACGTCAAGTTAAATACTGCCTTTACAAATTAAATTTAGCCCTAATTAAATAAGCCAAACAGAGTAATTATCCGGAGCGTGAGCCAGCCTCACAAGGCTCCGCTTGAAGCTCGCAGCTCTCTGCCAGAGAAAGGAAATCATTTGCATTTGAATGAGTGAAACACTCAGTAAACAGAAATATGGAGAAGCCATTTGCTGTAATAGCAAAGTACAGTGAATGTGTGAGACTATGTCTTGGTAACACTGCTGCAAAGGCTTATCAGCAAGGTGCTGTGCAGCGTTTCACACTGTGCCCTGGCTCGCAGCGTGCAGGACCACCGTGACCTCCTGCACGGCTCACAAGGACACTGCAGCACACAACGAGGCCGGCACAAGTTCAAATGTGTACATCCCACATTGTGTATGTGTACGCCAGCGGCCCTGCAGCAGAGAGACCAAAGAGCCTATAGATGTCCAACAATCTGTTTATGCTGCACTGCATTACAAAGTCCTCTGGCTTTACCAGCTGCAAAACAAACAGCTGCTCATCTACGTCTGGAGAGCAGAAACATGGGTAGCATTTTTTTGTTAGCTTAGCATAAAGACTTGAAGTCTGTGGGAGTCATTAGCTGGGCTTTGTCAAAGTGAAAAAATAAAGCTAAAAAAGGGGATTTTGTCCAAAACATTGGAGTAGATCATAAAGTTTCATCTGTATCAGACACGAAACAGGTTTCTTCTTACCTTACATGTTTCAGCGGTAAGCTTCCACCTTCATCAGAGGTGTCACTAGGTGGTGTGTGACGTGTCTTTATCAGCTGATGTTACACGTAGAAACATGTAAGGTAAGAAGAAACCTGTTTCGTGTCTGATACAGATGAAACTTTATGATCTATATAAAGTGTAGACACTATGAATCTTCATGGACTAAAACATTGGAGTATTCCTTTAAAGCCGAAGTCGGCAGCTTTGCCCCAAACTGTTTTAATTCTGAAGTCTTCATTACCCACAAACCAGTGCAGTCAGTAAACGAAATGTCTTCTTCATGGCTGGTCGGGGTGAAGGTGCTGAAGACAGGCCTGAGCCACTGCATCGTCGCACGGGAAAACACAGGTGGCTGGTCCTGCACTCGCTAATTACACAGCGAACAAAAAGAAGCTGTTCTGTAGGGGAACAGAGCTCAGCTGACACTAATGAACCTGAGTGTGGACAGGCAGGCACAGACTTATAACACCGCAGGAAGAGTGCAGGAGGAAGCATTCACCTCTGCCTCTTCTTTTTCTGTATTTTGAATCACAATCCTTCTGAATGCTGGCTTTCTTTTTCACTTGAAGCATCATCAACTTCTCTTAGAAACGTCTTGGTTTATTGCCCCAGACTGCCAGCTGCCGTGCTCTGTCGATTCAGTTGCTTTCCCCAGCAACCAATCAATCAATCAATCGATGTGGATCACATCACTACTGGTGTGCCATCATGTTAATGTCACCACAGACACTGGATTAACTTAAAAATTCAGAGATTTACTTGACAGTGACAGGCTGAGTCAGACATGCGTGAACCCGTTTGGCAGAGGCTTGAATGTAATGGACGTTCATTTATATGTTAAAGTTCCACACTGAAGCTTTAATCGATCTTTATTCTATTGATTATATTGATCTTAAAAGGCGCCAGTCGATCATACAGGCTCACACCTGCATAGATCTTTATGTATCATCCCATCTCCATCTCCTTCATCTTCATCTTCATCATGCTCTTTTCTCCTCCATGGATACTGGGTCCCTACCAGTCGATATTTAAAATAAATAAATAAATAAATAAAAATCTGAAGCAGATGGTTGGATTTGCCGACGTTGCGGTTCGCCCCCCGGCTGAAGAGCTTCAGCTGTTTAGGAGACACTTCTGGATTTCACCCCTTCAGTTTCACATCATCACTTCCTGTGTGGAGAAGATTTCCCCTCTGGTTTAATTTGGGCAAGCAGGGAGAATCAGCGCTCCTCTCTGCTCCAGACACATGTTGTGATGATGAGGATGATGATGATGATGATGATGATGGTGTGACTGGGGCTGTATGGAGCGAGCAGTCAGATCAGGCTTAGTGTCCACTGGACGATCCTGGACAGCATCATCAGGAATGGAGTGAAGGCCTGGTCTGGCAGCCTGATAGTGCAGTGAAAAGCAAGTGTGCCAGTGTGCACAAAATGGCAATGAAGAGAAGGAGAAGAGAAGAAGAAGATGAATATGAACTTTTGCCATCGGTGAGAAATTCGTATTAATATCACCTGATGTGCAATGAACTCACATGCAATAGATACATAAGCACTTTGAATTCCAATCAGTGGACATTTTCTACAAGTGGACTGCCGTTAAATAATGTTAACCTGCTGCTCAGCACTGCATTATGGGTAGGGGTACTGCCTTTTGATTGACATCGTAATCATATATGAACACATGAATGTCTCTTTCATGTGAAGCAGCTGAATGTAGCGCTGAGACAGATTCCAATAAAGATTCTTCTACAACAGCTGTGAAGTCTGTCATTTCTCCTGCAGACTGCTCTGGTATTACCCAGCTCCTTCATATCCACACACACACACACACACACACACACACACACACACACACACGCTCTCGGAGCTGCTGATGTACTTGTTCTCTGTGTTTTCCGTCAAGCTCTTTCAGACAAACAAAGGATCAAATCCATAACTGTGCCTGCTTCCTCCTGACTGATGCTCAGTCTTTTCATAACCTTTTCTGAAATTTGATTTCATATTCCTCCTTTGTTGGCTATGGGAGATAAATCAATGAGGAAAAACAGATTTCGATGCAAAAGCAGCTTGCCGTTCGATTGGATGGATCATTAGTGCGCTAACGCAGACGGGACGTGACCTTTGAACTGTTGACAATATGAAGCGTCTTTCTCGGTTCCCCCACCCTGAAGCATTGCACAGTGGCATTAGCCTATGGAGTGGGCACGGCCAATATTAATGAAAAGGGCTGGTTTTCCAGGAAGAGTGGCAATTACAATTTAATCTCCCAGCGCAGCAGCTGGCAATAACTGCAGCAGCAGGATGGAGGAGGAGCGCCCCTCGTCACTTCATTACACCGCGCGTTCTGCACTGTGTTTATTGAGAGGGGAATAAGGCTGGTGGAGGGAATATTAGCACGCCGGCGGTAATGTCTGCAGCCACTGGAGTGTCGCCTCGCTGTTCACTCAGCATCAGTGAGGCGAGAAAATGATCGCTGCTGCTAGAGGAAATTTAAATAACAGCATAAATTAGACCATTTTCCTTCTGAAATAGCAAAAAAAAAAAAAAAGCGTGGTGCCTATTTTTAGACTCATGAATGATACGGTATCCAAACAGGGTTTTTATCAGTGCAACCTGCAAGAGCTATTACCAAAGCAGGGATGACGTGGAGCTGAAAGTGAAATTCAGCCCTGAGCAACAGCGCAGCATGAAACAAACAGGAAATTGTGTCTCGGAGAATCCTGCGGTAAAGGATGGGCCCGGCTCGGGTTCTGTCGTTACCGGGGAGGAACCAGCAGCAGGAGTGAAGCCTCGTGTGAGGTCATCGCTCTCTGCTCGCTGAGCGGGAG
The DNA here is from genome assembly GCF_902150065.1 of Myripristis murdjan. Taxonomy (NCBI): domain Eukaryota; kingdom Metazoa; phylum Chordata; class Actinopteri; order Holocentriformes; family Holocentridae; genus Myripristis; species Myripristis murdjan. The sequence goes on from NC_043996.1 coordinate 31,154,396, forward strand.
CTAATTGAGTTGTAATTGGAACGAAGCCGCGGTAACAGCATCACAGAGTTCTGCTTAGCTTCTGTACCTGCCAGGGATCCTCAGGGGGATTCGTTTTTTTTTCAGCGGTGTCGCGGCTCCGCTGCGCCGCCCCGATCTTAATCCCATCTGCTTACGCTCAGATGAGAAGCAGACAGAAGCAGTTAGAGGGGCTCAGAGAGGGCAGGCGAGCGGGAGGCGTCCATCAGCAGCCGGTTTGTTCGTTTTCTTTCACGATACTGAACCCCCGGCCTGCCGTGGAGCTCCTGGCTGTCACAGGACATACAACTTTCTGATGAAACGTGTCTCTGAGGGCCGAGCCAGCACACGAGCTCCTATTCAGCCTGCATGTTGCACTCTTAAAGAAAGAGACAGTACCAAAGGATGCTGAGTTACATCGTCCTCTGCCTTCGTCATAACCGCATCATCTCTCCCCTCTGCTTGTTCAGAACTAGGAAAGCCCAGTGCATCCTGGGAATCTTAGGGAAATAGTCAAGTCAAGTTTATTTCATCCATAAAAATGGAAATTACAGTGCTTGTACCCACCGTCATGCCCACAAAATACCTTAATTAAGAGTAAATAATACATGCATGCCTATAGTTACAGGCAATTATGACAAGTCGTCATTCTAAGGAGGTGAATACAGTCTCAGCTGCTGCCTCCCTGCATTATTTTCAAACTGTAGCAGCTGCAGTTTGTACAGAGAGTGAATAGCTTTTACAAAGTAAAGGTGCATTACGCAGAATAACAGACGGCTGAGTTAAGTGAGGACCGTTTAGACTCAACTGACAAAAAACCATGGAATAAGCACGTCATTTATCAGTGAATCAGCTGGTGGTGAGAACCGTGTAGAGTCAACCATCAAATTAAGTGTTTCTACTATGTTTTGTGTCAGTCCAGTTTAGATGGTTCTCACTTAACCCTTTGAGTCCCAGGAGCCAATGACCAGGCTTTTAATTTGAAAGGTTTTATTTCACTCTCTCAACTCTCTTCGTTTCCTTTTATTGTAATTTTTTGAGGGGAATTTAGTACAATTTTTTTTGTTAATCAGTATTTTGTGTTAAATTTCTTGGAATAACAACAGCAATAAAAAATTATTATCATGTTTTTGTTTTTTGAGGGCGTAACTTTGTGGTACCTTTATGGCCATTTAATTCTCAGCATATAATTATAATAACCTTCAGCCGTGGTCCACCTTTACCCACGGGTACCCGGCTGCCCCTGAACCCACTGCTGCCAGCCCTGCCCATCCCCCTGAAGAGTCAGCTAGCCTAAATTGCACTTGTGGAAATGATGAGACGCAAATTTGTTTTACATTTTTGGGTGGATTTAAAGTAAACCACGACCAAACCCACATGAGGAGCAGCCTGGAGCACCAACCCAGGCCATGAGGCTTATTTCATGACTTCCAGCTCATAACTGGATGATAAATACCAGCATCTTCCATCATGATACTGCTGTCTGACTTCAACAGTGACAGAGGATTTGTGGGAAATGTGGTCAATTTTCCCAGTTCCTCACTGACTCACATATGAAAAAAACTGCCAAGATACAGAAAACTATGCAAAGTGAATTTGCTTGGGTTTCAAAGGGCTAATCAACCTTTGGAAATTTTGCACAGTGCACTTTCAACAAACCTCTTCACGTCTTCTCTCATCATTTCTTTACAGAATACTGACTGCCTGAGACTTCAAGTCTTTACGCTAAGCTAACACCAAATGGTGATGGTCAGAGGTGAAAATGGTATCAAACATCTTGTCTCAGGCTGAGTAAGTCAATGAAAGGGGATTTTGTCCATAACATTGGAATATCCCTTTAATGTAGAATTACAGTTGCTCTGAGGTCACAGTAATATTTAGTTCCATCTTCTGTCTGCGTGCTGAGGATAGAACCACTGCATTGTTAGACTGCTAGTTGCTTGTAATGCTGATGATCTATCAATTGAGCTTTAATCTGCTGCTGCTCTTCTTCAGGGTTTCTGCAGATGAGAGCGTCAGCTTATTGTCCGTAATGTCACTGCAGATGTAACGCAAAAAGTGGGCGGTGTGTTCCTCTGTTCATTAAAGTTGCCTGTGACTGACAGCGTTATGGGGGAGCTAAATGAATCCATGATATTCCACAGCGAGGAGGAGGAGGAGGAGGAGGAGGAGGGGGGCTTGAAGATTAACGACACCTCGGAGCCCGCTCTAAGTTTAGCCGCAGCAACCGTCTTGGTAACAGGCAGGTAAACCTGATCGTCAGCATTTCCCTACGCGAGATGGATGGAGCCATTAGTCCAAGGCTCTTCTAATAACACACTCGCTGGTTAGGAAGTCCAAAACGGCTCCCTGTAATGGGTCACTCAAGGCAAAGGCCCGCGGTCATCATATCTCAGAGGTAATGAGGTCTCCGAATTGTCAACAGAGGAATAAAGCCAGTGCCATTCACACCTTATTATCAGAATGAGGAAATATTATAATGAGAGCGCTGGAGGAACACGACTGATAACTGCGGATGGTGCACTATTGATAAAGCCATTTGTCTCCAAGTTTGTGGCTGGATGGATGCAGAGGTCACGGTGTGTGTGTGTGTGTGTGTGTGTGTGTGTGTGTGATGGGGGGGTCAGGGGTTGGAGATGGTTTAAACAAGGACTAATCAACTTTGTCCTGAGGGACACCATCGCCACATATCCTCATAACCGAGCTGTGCATCTTCCTGCCGTCGCTGCAGAGCCTCTCAGAGTCACTGCTGTCTGGGTAATTTAGCGAATGATTCAAAATAAAATCCACATGTGGTTAGAGAAGCCGTCCTGTAACCAAAAGGCCACAGGATTGATCTCTGCAACAGCCGATCACTACTGTAATACCTTATTTTCTTACCCTTTGTCATTTATTTTTTTAAAGTCAGTCATTTTATTTTCACTTCTTTCAGTGTTTGCAGCACTTGACTCTATTTGAAATCCCCTCCCTTCCAGAGAAAACATTTAGTGTGAGAAGTTGGGAGCACTGTGTTTCCATTGCCAGTGAATGGGAATCCGTTATTTGTCACTTGTATTTTATCGTTTCTCATTTTTCCTCTGCAAAGGATCTAGTTTGAGCTCTAGTGATGCATGGATCAGCTTTGATGTCATCCAAATCTGTGCGCGCACATAAATCATCCACCCATCTCTCACATGAATGAAATTTCGCCGAGTGCGCCAACATAGGCAGAGCCACCGCTGCCCCCTGCAACCCATCCACTATTAATCACAAAGTTAATTTTTATGACCCGAACTGCCAGATCCGCAGATTTAACTGCAAGCCACGTCACTACTGTGCTCTCCTGCTTTTAGAATAAAAGCACTCAACAATTTTTAATTCAACTGCATTTTAATCACCGACTTTTTTCTGCCACTGAAGCAGAGTATTTATATTTATGTATATTTCCAAAAAGGTGACATTCTTCCATTTCAGTCTCCTTCCCACACTGACTGAACCTGTTCAGTGTAAGTCACCTTCAGTAAAGGTAATCCAGTTAACTTAAACACAATAACACAAAGGTTTGCTTTGCGCCTGACCCTGTCGTGACCTGCGAACTTTCAAAAACACAACATATCATCTCACGAGCCTGCGGACTTCAGATAACACTCCATCTTCCATTTCATAACACACTTCACACCTCGCCTCCTGTCATCAGCCAGCTCCATTTCAAACCCCATCATGGCTCTCGCTCCCAAAACCATTTCTATCTTTGCCAGAAGCTGAATTCAGGACGTGTGGTTGAGCCCGGAGGTCAGAGGTCGGCCCTAATCACATCCTAACGGTGTAATAACTCAGCGGCCCGCAGCGCCACTCACCTGTCACCTTGCCACAGCGCAGAACCGCTTAGCATTTTTATCAAATGTTTAATTTGAGCGTACAGGATTGCTGTGCTGCGTTTGATGGGGCCAGCTGAAGGACAGGCAGCGGCTCGCGGTCGTAAAACGGTAATGATGACAGTCAGGTGACGAGCGAACCTCCAGGCAAGGAGAGAGAGCAGACCTCCAACCAACAGCATTCAGGACGCTGCCGTGCATCTGACCAGGGAAACTAAGGGGCTGGAGCCGGCACGGGCCTTTGGTTCACAGCAAGTCAGGTCATTTCTGGGTGGTTCACATCGCCATGGCAACGGTCATAGTTTTACACTGGTGTCACAAAGCTGCAGGAGAGTTCGTTTACGTCCAGAGAAGTGATGCACGGCTCTCAGAAACATGATCTGTTTTCACACGAAAATAAATAAAAGAACAGTGAAAATAATTTTGTGGCTCTTGTTTCTAATTTAAAAAGTGTAGTAATAATAATAATAACATAGATACCCGTGAGAGCTGTCTCAATTCAGAAAAAAAAAAAAAAAATTCAAATTAATAAGCAAAATATAGACGAGAGACAAATTAAAGAGTAATCCACCTGGAGGGACGGAGCTCCGTTCCTCCAGAAGATTTTTCCTCACTGGGTGTTTTGTTGCCGGTGGTGCAGAGTCCTGAATCTCCCACAGGTTTTTTTAAGACAGAATTTCAAGATATTTAAACCCGTTTTTGGGATAAATAATCTCTTTCTCATACAGCAGCATTTCAGGTGAGTGCAAAGGTAGATCCTGTGCAGGGGGAGCATTAAGGTGGGAGCATGGATGTTATTAACTCGATGGTTCTGTGTAACTGGTCTATGTTTTTGTAAGTATTGTTAAGTGTCCCTTGGGTGGTGCTGTAATCAATCCACCCAATACTATTTCTCACTGCTGGTAAGTAACATGTAAGTACGAAGTTACTGTACAAGGAGAACATAGAAACACATGGATGAATGAAATTAGATCAGATGTTGTATGTTGAAATTAAGAAACCTCAGATTTAAGGCTGTGAAGTGACTCTGAAGGCCTGATATTAAGACTTTTTAAGACTTTTTAATGTAATGAGGCTTTATGCCCTGCAGCCCTGCTATAATATGTCATGATATAATATATTAATTTAATAACAATAATAATTCAATATAAAATCCCTCTCAGTGTGCAGGATCTTTTGGAGGAATGGAGCTCCTTCCCTCCAGGAGACCAGGAGGCACTTCAGCACCTCAATGACACACTTCATGTTGGGTTTTACCGGTACGGGATGTTGGTTAGATTGTGGAACAGATACTGATAATCGTGCAGCAAAGAAAAAAAAAAACGCAGTAATTGTGAATTTAGCCTGAAGGTCAGCAGTCTGAACACGGCCCGACCTCCAGCCCCTCCATACGAGCCGCAGCCGTCCCAAAAGACGAGGCCGCTGTCGGCAGAGCGGCCCGGACCAAGGTTATCTGCAGCCGGGCCGCGGTCATTAGCAGGCGGATCGCTGCATCATCGACACGGCCGATATAATGAATCATTTGAGCGTTTAATATACAACAGGCATGTGTAATTAGGACGACGGGGACCGGAGCAGCCGGGAGCGTCGGAGAGGCTCCTTCTCAATTCAAGGCCAAACAAGCGGCAGGGCCACAGCTGATTTAGAGGCAGACAGGAAACTTGGCTGGGTCCAAGACGTTCCAGGCTCATAATTACCTGTGAAAAATCCACAGCCAGAACACAGAACACACACACACCACAGTCACACCGGTGTGGATTTGGCTCGGCAGCGATTTAGAAATACACGATCAAGAGGGGAACTGACTTTTCTGATTTTTTTCCTGCTTTTCCTCACCTGTCCGTTCATCACAGCCACACGCTATCAAGCTATAACTAGATGCCGTGCACAGGCCTTATTTATTCATTATTTATTTATTTATTTATGTATTTTTAATCTTTGTTATCTGATTGTATTTTAGTATCCAGGTTTTTAAACTTTTTGTATTCTTGTTTTAAACCAATGTTCCCTTCGTCATTTTGTGTTTTAGGAAATTCGAGTGTTTATTGGTGGAGCCTTGATCTATGCAGCACTTTATCACCATGGTTTCTGGTTATTATGTTTGTTTGATGCTATGCTTGGATGTGTATGTGTGTTTGGACAACTCACTGCAGGACAAATCTACCTACGAGTACGAATAAAGTAACCTGAACCTGAACCTGAACACGCTCATCAGCTGGGGGAGTATCTTTACCTCTCCTTTTCCTCGGGCCTGATGTTGTCTTGACGTGCTTTGGGTGGACGTGGGCCGCTCTGCGTCGCTTTGATTTCACCTTCAGCCTAACAGACAAACGGAATCAGAGGAACACAAAATATGAAAGAATGTTAGTTGTAAAAAAAACAAAAAAAAAAACATGTTACGTCTACTTTCTGCAAACAGCTTCCGGAAATTCCTCCCTGAACGGAGCCGTGTGTGTTGGTGTGGTGGTGCAGGGTGGATCTGCAGCCGTACGGAGGATTAACAGCACCAGGCTGAGGTCTGACTCTGCAGCAACACCACCTGCCTGCCTTTATAGGCGCTATAAAGACTTCCTTCATTAAATTTCAGAGGGCAAATGTTCTTCTCCACGTTGACACAAACATAAACAATCGCCAAAAACAGCCCAAAGTAACAGCAGTGATTATTTTAGCATGGCTAATGAGATTCCTCATAACTTCTCCCTTCCAAAGAGAATTCTCCGAGTTTGCTATCAGTGCCACAGGCCTTTCATTTCATATTTCACTAACAAAATATGAGACGCAGTCATGAAAAAACAGCATCGTGCTCAGCTCAGCCCTTCAGTGGGTAAATAAACAAATATCTTAGAATCAAAATAAAGATAAAAAATATATATAGAGAGAGAGAGAGACGCATTAAATAATCACAGAAAAAGCCCCGTGCTAACTGGCGACCTGCTCGACCAACCTGACACCTTTTCTGCAACTACAAAGAATTACCTCAGTCATTAATAACATATTAACAAATACAAACACATCAAGAATATTTGATTTGCACAACGTAGTTTGATGATGCCTCAGTGACCCCTTGCCCTTGTGTTGTGGCCATCTGCACATTTGAGCACGTAAATGATGACGTATTGTACCTTTAAAAGAAGCTGCTGATTTTTTTCGGCAGCATATCTCAGCGGCAGCAGGATGAGGAGATAACAACAGCAGGACTCATCAGTCTGGCTGAATAATAAAGCGCCGAGGCGACGCTGTGCATGAGGAAGCAGCCTGAGAGCACACAGCGCTGAATTATGGGTAAAGCGGCGCGAGCTGGGCGAGACGCGACATTTTGTTATGACCAACTTGATCTTTGTTTATCTGAGATGAATTATTGATTGCTGTGTAATGGGGACGCTCACAGCCGGGGCCTCGCTGATTCCTTGACGTGTGGCCCCTTGGCCTCCAACGGCACGGAGCGGCGTTCACCGGGAACACACACGCTGCTGCATCAGACAGACACACACAGCACCACACCTGCCCTCTTTACCCGTCTCACTAACTATCTATATTTTACTGTTGCTTGTAGCCACCGCAGCTACTGAGTCCCACTGTAAAGCAATGGGACCGTTCAGACACTCATGGAGGTGCAGGCGAGCCTCGATGGATCAGTATACGCCTCGTTTTTGTTTCTCTGGTCTCCATCTTTCTGAGATCTCATCGCTGTGCTGTTGGTGCACCACACCTCCCAGAGATCACCTGTCAATCAAACAGTGAGCGAATGGCACTTGGATTTCCCGTTGATGGAGTTTGAGTTTCTCTTTTCTTTCTTCTGTTTATTAAAAAACCAAAACTACTTCAGATCTTTTGTAGCACAGAGGAAATATGCTTCTCAAACACTCGGTATGTAGTGATAGTGTATGTTTATGAGTTGTAGAACATAATAAATTATCTTGAAGGAGTAGATGTTTACCAGTAAGCTTGACTCCAATAATTTAACAATATGTTAAATAATTGAACAATATGTTAAATTATTTTTTGTTTTAAAAATTTAAATTACTTATCAAACAGACCTAACAATTCAACTACCAGTGAATGAGCAGGAGTATGCCTGTGATAACATAGATTGAATATGAAAAATAGGCCGGAGTGATACCTCTTCTCTGAATAGACAAGCTAAGACAGCGTGCTGCTGTTAGCCAGGGAAAATAGATTGGAGTGGCAACTCTTCGCTTTATTACACAATCTATGTCAGTGCGCTGCTGTAGCTGGAAAGTTTCTGTGCCTTTTGAACTCGTGGTGCCGGTGCAGGTGTTGTAATGTTTTTTTCTTGGTGGTGCAGGTGCAGGTGAAACCACTGGAGGGGTTGTGCCACCCAGATTTGATCTCACGGGGCGCCAACCAGCTCCGCGCTGCGCCCTTCTCAGCGCTGCGGTGGCCGAGGTCTGCGCCGAGCACGCACTATGTGAAAGCCCCTTAACGTTACGGAGCATGCGGGAAAGTCCCTTTCGTGAGCTCTCGCGTTGTTTAGAGATGAAAACTGTAAAGCCTCAGGCAACCGACTCATAGTCTCGCGATATCCGATCCACAACTCTACAATCGATTCATCTAAGGATTCATGGCTGATTCGTATCGATTGAGGAGTCTGCTACCGATACAGCCGTATCTCTCGCCTGTAAAATCGGTTATCCGGTTGTATCGGTTTTTTGTTCCCAACCCTACTTCCTGTGCAGGTACCAAACCCCCAGCCTGTATCTGACATTGCTCGCTCTTTCACTTCATAGGTTGTCATACAGTGAACTATATAGGCAATGACTGAACAAAGTTTCAGACACAAGAGGAAGAGCCTGTGCTTCAAGTAAAAGAAAATTTTAAAAAAAAACAAAAAAAAAAAACATGGCAGGTATTCGTGTGACGCACTCGGACACACCCAGCATCTCCCAAACAAACCACAACTTCTTTTTCAATGTAAAGGTCAGTTTCTCTTCAGATCAGATTTCCCCAGCAGTGGATCAGTAAAGTGACACTCCTCCTGTCTTCTTACAAGTAAATTGTGGAAAAAGTAATCGTGCTTTTTTGTCAAAGTAAGCGCTCAGCCAGCACGGCTCCTTTCAGTGGAAAAACGTGCATTAACTTAATGCCTGTTGCAGCATCACAAATGCTAAATAAACACAACACACACTCCTCAACTGGAGATGCAGAACTAAATCTGCTTTAAATCCTCAACTCAAGTTGTTCACACTCACTTCAGGAAACCTCACAGAAATCCATATAATAATATAATATATAATATTACACATGAACTGCTGTCATCCTGCAGAAACAGCTCGTATTCCTTGGCAAGACATGATCAAAGTGCATTTTGTTGCACATCAGCCCAATGGAGTGACATCATTTGTTGACTAATAACTTGTGGTGCATCTTGGGTATTTTATTGGAGGGATATATAGTGAATAAAATGTATCGTTAAGAATTTGGACACAACAGCAAAATAAAAAAAAGAAAAAAAGAAAAAACAGCGTAAGTGTTTCCGTCAGCAAATGGAAAAGCTTTATGAACTGGAAATAAGTTGGACGGCGGCTGCGTTCGAGCAGGCACACACATATTTATTGATATGAAAATGTCACGGATTATTACTCTAAAGAAATAAATGAAAGCTGCTTTGCCATGAATGATGATGAGCATTCAGCGGCGGCGGCTGTAAAGAGGCTAACCGCACACTGAGCTGCAGGAAATCCATACGCATGCAGCCGCCGTGCCACACGACACCGAGCACAGCAGCTGTCTTCATGCAGCCATGCACGCCTCCATGTCCATATTTCAACATAAAGCATGATCTGAAGTCATTGTGCTGACGGCAGACGACGCAGCGGTGACGCGCTGGGTTTAAATTCAGGTCACTGCTGCTTTTCGGCTTCGATTTCCAGTTGAATGGTGTCGATATCACTCATGTTTTTTGGAATTAGAGCTCTTTATCAGCAAAACCTGGGAAAAAACATTGAAACTATTGGATTCCTTACAGTACTTACAGTAGTAAATAATATGCAAGTGTGACGTAAATAGCCTACTTTCCCTGTAAGTGACTGACACTTAGATTACAAGATGCAAGTGGGACCTGTTCACATTCTAAAATACAAACACAAATAAAATACATCTTGAAATGCAATTAAAGGCATAAAAAGCCCGGTGGTGATTTACTCCAGTGTTTGTGCGCATTACAAATAAATGACACTTCACAGCACATGCAATATGTTTAGCGATCAGTCGGTCCAAAATCCCAGAAAATGATTTTCAGAGTGGATAAAAAGGTTCAAACCTATTAATCATCAGGCAAACAAAGCAGGTAGAGGAGCGAGTGGGTGTCACATTTTTCAGGCGGTCGATATCTCATTTTGGAAGGAAACTTTTCATCCTTCACATAATCAGACACTGAGTGGTAAGTTTGTGAATAAGGAGCAAACTTCATACCTACATTTATTAAATATGACGCTGGTGTTGAGTTTTTGAGCAGCGTGTTGCCTGGACTGAAATCTGAAGGACATTCACAGACATTATATCCCGCGTTTATGTATTTTGATGTATTTTTGATAGATGCTCCATGTTTTTTTGCACTTGGCTTTCTGGTTTGACCATGTCTCACAGCTTCAGCAATGCAATACACCCCAACTAAATACATGTGCTGATGCAATTTCTTATTATAGGCCAAAGCGGCACACACAGTTTAGCCGTCTCTCATTCAAGTTTATGACAAAAGCAAAACAAAAAACGTGGACCGTATTTTCCTGTTAACACTTTCCTTTCATATCTTTTTATGCAACATGAAAATATTTTTTTTTAAATTGTTTTTAGAATAGTTAGAATATAAACCCAACTGGACTGAAAGCTACTCTACAAAATAACACACTAAAGCTAAAAATGTTAAAATTCTGCTATAAAAACACTATTTCAAAGGCAGGAAATCATCACAGCAGCTACAATAAATATTTTCTGTGGCTGATACTGTAGTTTTCTGGCTTTAGAATGAATGAGTGTCAATCAGCAGAGCAGCCATTCACCACCATTCATTTTATATCGAGAAAACTGTGATGGTTAAACACATTTTGAGGGCTTTGAAATTATGATCACATGATCTCTGTGTTGTTGTATTCAGTGCTACTCCTGAAATCATATTTTTGTGGTGGTGTTTTAACACTGGAGGTGAGTTGTAGTTTGGGTCAAGATTGCATTATCAGTCTTGGCATTTTGCTATCTAGCTGTTTAAGTGTCAAAGAGGAAGAAAATGATGACATTTCCTTCTGTCCTGTGTTTGAGCAGCTTGTTACTGTGCAGGGCAGCGGGGCCTCACAGCTAATTCATGCTTCTCTTGAGGGTCTGCAGTGTCACGGCGCTCAGAGTGCGCTGCGTCTCCGCGGGCATCAGTCACTTCATGATTCCTGAGCCTGAGCCGTTGCCATAGTGACACAGCACCGTTCACATCCGGGATTACTTTGAGAGCAGCCGTCCAGCCAATCACTGCAACGCGGAGTTTCTAAATCCCAGAGGAGTCTGAGGACTCGGTGCTCAGAGATGCATCGTCACACACAAGGCCGTTATGTAATAACCCCGCTGACGCTGCGTGGACCGCACAGACCACAACAAGCATGACTAAGGATGGTCCGTCCGTCCATCCATTCAACAATATCCTCCAGGGCAACAACTCTCAAAATCTATCAGGCAGATTCAATTCAAATTCAGTGAACACGTTAATGCTCCCCAGAAGATGAACCATATTCATTTTGCCAGTTTTTTTTTTCAACTTTGCCCACAAGATGATTTTAATAACTCTATCACCTTTACTGTAGTGCATACTGACATGAAATATGGAAAGCTCATCCATGCTCCCCAGAGGATGAACCCTTGTGACTTTTCCTCTAGCGCCACCATCAGACTGAAATGTACAAACCCCATTTGCCCACTACTTGAATTCCCCCACCATACACCAAGACACTTGTTTGTATACTAATTTGTTCTTTTGTTTTTTTCAGTATTGTTTAAAATCAGTAATTTGCTTTTCTTTAATGCATCCAATGTGAAGTCCATTTGAAAGAACAGGTTTAGCATCAGAAAGTGACAAACTATGTTTCCATCCGGTGAACAGAGGAATCTGCTGTCACTTTGTGAGTCGCCTTTATTTGGTCATTTCTCATTTGTGCACTTCAAAGGATCTAGTTTGAACTCTCATCTTTTTAGAATCACATGGAAAAACATCATATGGAGCGCTGGTGTCTTGTCTGAAAAACATACCCCTACATTTTAAATCACAAACTCTTTACTGCCACTGAATCATATTCTTAGGCCAGGAAACTCACAGTACTTGCACTTGAGCAGGACACTGTAGTACTCTGTCCTCCCCTGGCGAGTAAACGTACCTTGGGCATGGTGACGAGCAGGTGGCCGGTGGTTTGGGACCTCTTGGCTGTCGAGCTGTCAGGCTTCACTTCGGCAGGCACGACCAGCTGAAATATCTGCGGTGTAAATTATTCACAAGTTTAATTAGCAAGATTAATGCTCCGATCTGGCACCGACACTGTCCCAGTGTGTCAAATGACTTTAATCATTAGTGGGCCTTTTTATAGGTCCACTTTCCAGAAGGACTTAGGAGAGTTACCAGAATAGCTCAGAGAGAGAACACTGGCGATCAATCAGTGGAACGAAATTGTATGGAAGCAGATTTTGCTTGGATGGAATAATACTTCATAGTTTTCAAACTACTTTTATTTAACGCAGAAGGAAACGAGTGGAGTCACTGTTGCAGAAGGTAGAGAGTAAAGAAAAGGCGCTGCTGGCTCGCTGCTGTCAGAGTTACATGTGGCTGAGCCGCCAGGAGACTTGATATATGCTGCACGCCAACAACTCCTCCAATCGATCCCCCCGGCTCCTCTAAATGAGTTCATATTAAGAAGGAATTTTAAAGGCCTCTGCCATGCCCGAGTTGATGTATCACTGCATAAATCACCACCCGGTCCAATCAGGCTGACCCTTGGCATAAAACAGCCATCCATAAACACGCTAACAGGGTGGAGTGGAGTCGTGACGCACAGGAGGGCTGGCAAGCGCACAGCGGCGAGGACTGAGGGATTCCAAAACTGCCCAGTGTTTCTGATTTGTTTGCTGAGGGGTGAAAAAGGCAACGCAAACGACAAAGCAGAATTGCTCTTACAGGATTTACGGCTGACCAAACAGCTGTTTAATCAGGCTTAAAGGTCGCTCTGGCCTGTCTGTGGGAGATTAAAAGCCCCAACACGTTTCCTCCATGGAGCTGAGGAAACCTGCAGATAACCTCGGAGCCACGCCTCCCCGTGCAGAAAGGTCAGTTATACTCCAGCTGACGTCTAACAGGCTGGAAAATCACCGCCGCACAAACACTCGTCCGCTTTTACTGCGACTGACGAGTTTGTCGACTCTGCCCGTCGCTTCGGGCAGGAAACACTCATCGTTCATAGGCCCTATTTTGTTCTGAACATCTAGTTTCTAGTTCAGTGGTTTCAAAGTGGGGATCGGGGACCCCCGGGGGTCCTTGAGGGGCTTCCAGAGTGTTGTTGGGGAAATGAGGAAAAGTTTGAGTTCACAGTCATTTAACCCTTTCATGCATGAATTATGAAAGCCTGAGTCCAGATTTTTTTTCTTTTTTCTTCAGGACTGGTATTACCATGTCATTCTACTAGTATTAACATGTTTTCAGCAACAAGAGCTGACAGTCTCTGCATAAACCTCAATTTGGGGGAGCAGCAGAGAGCACTCTAACAGCTGATATGCAATTCCACCATAGAAACCAATGCATTTAGGAGAAAATGACTTTTAAACAGCTGTTCACTGCAGTGGCCGCTATGCACCAAAGGGTTAATTCACTGTAAACTGTAAACAATGCAAAGAATGTATGAGGGATCATTTTAACATTTTTTTTTCCAGCCTGGTTTCATCTCACCACGATTTTTCAAGTCTGACATGGTTATGACATTGAAACAACAAACTCTCAACCTGTGCAAATTCACTTGATTTCTTTCAAATACATGGGGATAAAAATGATTTGCAAATTAGAAAAAAAATTACTGGAACATTAGTGAAAAAATGGTATTAAAATAACTACAAAAAATAACCATAACATTAGCTTGAGAAATTAAACAATTAAAAATACAAGAATTACATGAATTACCAGAACACAACAGTAAAATAATATTAAAATTATATATTTAAATGTCATATCCATAATGTCAGTTTGTGGGTAGAAGTCTTTCAAAAGCATTTAATACTTAACACAATCCAGAATATCTCTTGATATAAGCTTGCGGCTTGTTGAATGTCAGCTTCCACCACATGGAAAGCTCCTGATCCAGCTGAATAATTAAAAGCGTCCCTTATTTTTGGGCGTTAACCGTCACTAAGACTTGAAGGCGGAGGAGCTGCTCTCCTGCCCTGGACGGCTGCCAGCTTGTAAAAAGCCAAAAGTTCACAGCTGGAAAAAGACTTTGCAGCAGATGTGATGAATTCTGTCCATAAATGTTAAAGAGTTGGGGCGTGGTGTGTGAGGATTCAGCACTTTCTGACAGGCTTTTATTTGCAGTAACTGCTCTAAATCTGACGTGCATCCTCCAGTCTCGCTCATCCCCCTCATCACCTCGGCAGCTAACGGCGGCCTCATGAATCCAAAGCAGCCGATCATATGATTCACTCGACAATGTTGACACTTCAGCCTCTTCAGGAGGCCGTTAATAACAGCCAGGAAGCTGCGAGATACAAGAGGGACACCGCGCTCGCACTTCAGAAACTGAGAGAAACGGTGGAGGAACAGAAAAGGGCGGCGTTCACCTCACAGGTTTGACCACCTGCTGTTTGGTCTCATGTGGAAACAAAAAGATGAAGATCTTTCAACATTTTAGTGCTTCATTTTTATGTGCAAGAACAAGACATGAGAGATGTCATGTTTATTCTGACCTGCTGAACAGTGAACGGGACGGCAGGCCGAGGGAGGCACAGGGGAAAACTGCCTTGTTGCACCTCACAAGTTAAAGCACCAGCTAAATATTGCCTGTGTGCCTCTGCTCAGAGTGTGTGTGTGTGTGTGTGTGTGTGTGTGTGTGTGTGAGCAGTGTGTGGGTCTGGCAGAGAGCCCGCTGCTGCCTTGCAGTCTGCAGGACAAACTCCTGGACTTGTCAGCATCATCAACACTCACAGCAACAGTGAGAATCCCTGCCTGCATGCCATATTTCTGCAGGCCCTGAGAACCCACATACACCCCTGCAATAAAGAGTAATATCATGATAACTCCACAAAATACATGCAATATCATGAAAGAAATCAACATAAATTGATATCAAATATTTCCATAATGGAAAAAGTTGCTGTCCGAGCTGTAAAACTCAGTCAGTAAAGTCAATAAAGCTTTAAGACCCGTGTGTCAAAATCAAATCATGAATAACAGCTTTCCAGTCAAAGCCAACTGATGCAGCTCCAAGACTGTTTAGGCCCCAGTCTGCACACACACACCATTTTACAACAGGCCACAAGAACACATGTGGACTGCAGGCTTTGTGGCCCAAACTGCATGGGATCAGCAGAAGGTGGGCGTGTCTGCAAAGGGGAGAGCCGTGGCTGCCCAGAGAACCCATTTTCATTCTGGAAACTGAATCATAGCAAAGCCGAAGCCGACGCTGACAGAACGGCGTACCTTTCCTTTGACGGTGACTCGGACATACGTCGGCTGAACGTCCACGTCCATCAGGGAGGTGTCCAAGTGTCTGTGAGAGGGATTATGGGAAAGCGCAGGTCAGTTTATATGAAGACGAGTGGACACACCATCTGACCTCCCTGCTTCTTCCATGAGTGGATGCAGGTGAAAACTGTGATCTGTTATGGATTCCACCTGAATCCACTGGAGTCGTGAAGGTGATTTTCAGAGGCGCAGAGATTTAACTTTTACAGAAAAGCCTTGTTAACCTCATAAAGCAGCTCAAGTTGTAGCTCTACATCAGGTTTGACATCTCACATGCAAACATTAAACTGCTGGTTAATTGCAGCTGTAAAGCCTCGTGGTAGTTTTGATTCACAAGAAAAGAAATCAATCCAGTGTATGAGTGGTGCTGATGTCATTTGTTAAAATGAGTTCAATCCTCAAAGAAAATGAACAGCTTTGTAACTGAATTTTAATCTAAATTTTCATAAATTTAGATGAAGAGGCTGATTACAAGTAGCGTGTAGAAACTGTTTTCATTAAAGGCAGGATGTGAGATTAACTCTAAATTGATTATTCTAAATTGGGCTATTTTAGATTTGGGCTCAACGGTCCCACCTGTACACAGCCAGGTCCAAGACAACGCTGTTGTTCTCCAAATCCTCCGTCAGAGAGAAGGGCAGCCTGGAGACACACAGAGGAAAAGCTCATTAATGAGATATAACACTTCCCATTTAAATATAAACCAAATATTGTCAATTTGCTGTGAAGCACACCGAAAAATCCAGTTTGCATTCGTCTTTGGACTCTTACAGCGTTGAACTGTGATACCTGAACCAACAATGGCAGGAAGTAACATCATAGAAGAACCCCCAGGTGTCAGAGGAGGATGATGGGATCAGGTGTGGCATTATCAATAAACTGAAAAGTCACATGACCCAGTGTTTGTAACAGAGGAGTTCAGTGTGGTTTCAGTTTAAGTTTCTGTTTTGGTCCAACCACAGTGCAAATCTTTAGGCACTTTAGAAACACACACATCAAAGAAAACGGGCCTTAACATTACCATCATGCTTATTTCTGTTTTAGAGTGAAATCTGACTAAATTTGACTCTGTGATTTCCTGTTTTCTTTAACGGCGGTGGCCATTGCTTGGAGCCATGCTAAATAAATTCAAATATCCAAATATAATAAGATGAAGAAGATGAAGAGGATGATGAAGAATAAGAATAAGAATAATAAGAAGAACCTATCTAATGGAATAAGAATAATAACTTAACTAATAAGACTAGTAATAATAACATTTATAAAACACTTTTGAAAAAACAACTCTGATGGACAGATGCTCTGGAAAGCAAAACATTTCCTTGGGGACTATTTTCCCTGGCGGAGGAGGAGGAGGAGGAGGGAGCATTTCAATTTGAAAAAGTTCTGAAAAGCCAACAGTGCTGCTGCTTTTAGGAAAACTCATGTGGAGGACTTTATTCCGCTGATGGAAAACTGGAGTGAAGAAAGTGTGAAGGCTCTGAAAGTTCATGTTCATATCGTAGTGGAATGAATGGAAACCAGCGGCTGGAGGAAAGGGAGGAGGAGTGATGTGGCAGCTCTGAAACCCCACTGCTCGCTCTGGGAGGAGAGCAGAGGAACGTTCTGGAGAGGAACCTCTGGACGTGCAGATTCGGTGGGATGGTTCAAAAGACCACGGGCAGATAAAAGTGGAGTTGATGCGGTCGCAGAAAGTCAACACTGATTGGCGTGTGATGTGATGTGATGTGGCGTGATCTGAAGCCTCAATACTGCAGATGTCAGATTCTTGGGCATCCGGCCAGTTCATTAAGTTAACAGCTTTGTAATATTACTTCAACAACATACAGTTTAAGTGCCGACCTTAAACCTGAAGACTTTACAAGCGGCTGGACAAAGGCCGGTAATAATGGAAGCGTTACTGAGGCACTTTGCCCTGTTGTCAGCTGTGACACGGTGAAGCACAGCGGCCCGTCCCAGCGCTGATGGAAAGCGATCCATCACACACACGGCGTGCGTACGGTGACCCGAGTGTGTCCGCAGCTCCGATTACAAATGAAATCAGACACGTTTTAAGGCCTTGACCTCTGTGGCCTTGCACTGGATATGAAGCCCGGGCTAATGGAGGGAGACCGGGTGGCCCCCAGCTATCAGGTTACCACCACACACCGTGCAGCTCCGTGATGGCGGACGAGGCTAGCCAGCTAATGTAGCAATCACCGCCTCACCGCCTGAGCGCTTCGGCCCGGAACAAGGTAATCGACGGCCTCAAAACATAACATCATAGGTCTAATATAGTGTGGAGGAAATTAAGATGGCAGGAGGCTGTGACCTTTTTTTTTTTTTGCCCCCACAGAAGGGCCCGGCTGATTGGCTGTGTTTTGCTGCTCTGGCTCTGCACTGGAGAACAACACCAGAACCAATTACACTGAATTCTGCTGTGTTTGCTACCGTAAGTGAGGGCAGCCATCTGTTTCCTGCTGTCAATCACAGCTGCTGATACTGCTGAGGCGACTTCCTCTCAGCCTGTGGGCTCTCGCTGTTAACATCACTTGCTGCCACTGCTGCTGAAATTCCACTGAACTTGAGGGGAAAACGTTTACTTTGAAAATCTGTAGTGTAACGTGACTTGGTTACTTATCATATTTTATACCATAAGACATTATACCATATAAGATAAGATAAGACACTGTACCACAGGATTGTTACCATACAAACAGCTATAGCTCACTTTGTTCAGTGTGTGATATGACATTATTACAGACTGTGTTGAAGGTTTGCCATCTTCATTTGTCTCTTTTTCGGGCTGAAAATGGAAATGAAAATGCAAATATCCATGCCCTTTATTCGATAATGTTCCCACTCTGCTGTTTCTTTTGCTGCTAGCTATCCAGCTAATTTAGGGGCTAGCGCACTGGCTGGGTGAAAAACAGTTTAACACTGCAGCTGGATGGGTGCCGCTCTGGTTCATGTTAACAAATTTACTATCACAGATAAATACGAGTAATTAAAGCGAAATCAGAGTGTTGGATTGTCTAGCTCTCCATTCACTTCCATACAGAGCAGCTCCCACAATAACACTTTTAGCACAGAAACCAATACCAACAAAAACAATTATGACAATTAAAAAAAAAAAAAGTCCCAGCTCCCATTTTAGGGGTTTCCTGCAGACGTTACCTGCTGGATCTACTTTCCAATTCAAGTAGGAAATGTACTGGGACTTGTTTTTCAAGTCATCAAGATTAACCATAGCCATAACCGTAACCACAGCAACATTTCAAGCTTACTCGTCATGACCTATGTCAGCTCATCTGAGTTATCGATTTGATAAACTAACAGCTGGGAAGGAAAATACACAGATGACATTTTTTATATTGTTTTCTCCTCTTTCCTTTACATTGCTGGAAAATGACCACGGTATAAGCGGGATAATCAATTATCAGTTATTCCTTACATATAACTTGTTAATTGTACTGGATCTACAGTGGTTGCATTTCGATTTTCCTTAGAAAAAAAAGGTTTTGTCCAGCAGCAGAAACCAGACTGTAAACCTGACGAAAGCCTTTGAGAGTGACTGGAGCTGAATATGTGTGGTTCACCTGAACACATCCATCATACCTTTAATAAACTACCGTGCTGACAGTTACCTGTGTAGCGTGCACGGCCCCATTGCACCGAGAGTTAATACTGCAGAGGACTGATTGATGCGAGGTGTAAGATGGAGTTGACCTTGGTGTGGATCACAGTGAAGACCTCGGCTTAAACGCTCTTCATCACTGTCTATGAAAACAGGCCAGACTCTGCAGTCCATACGCTGCCTGTTACAGTATGTCTCAACATCATACATACACACATGAACTGAGTACCATTTACTGCCCTCATGTACCTTCAGGAGAGCATGCAGGATGAGATTAGTGTGGATAGGATTTATGATTTTATGATTTATGATTTTATGTGTGCATGTTTTTTCTTTTATGCTGTGCGGGCAGTGCATTTTACAGTATTTTATTCTATTAAAATTATAATTGTATTATTATTTTATTTTATCTTATTATTTTATTTTAATATTTTTATATATTTTATTTATTCTATCCTATTTTGTTTATTGTTATTATTATTATTATTATTATTATTATTTTACTTTATTTGATTTTATTTTAATTGATCTTATCTTATTTTATCGTGTTATCCTACTGTACCTACTTTACCTTTTTATTCTGCTTCTATTGTGTTATCTTGTGGTGTTTTATCTTGCTGTGCAGCACTTTGGAAAACCTTGTGTTTGTTAAAATTGTGCTATATAAATAAAGTGGATTGGATTGGATTGGATACTGTATGAATGAAATCTCCATGTTAACGAGTCATTTAGTCTCATCTTCAGTTTTCAAGTCTTGTTTTTCTGTGAGATAATCCCATTTGTTTCCAGTGTAGTGACTTTTTTTTCTGGGAGCAAGTATAAATATGTTGAAACAAAGCAGAATAGCGCAGACCGGCCACTAAGATCAAGAAAATGACACTTGATTCAGGAAAATTCTGGAAAAAAGTTGATCAGCATTGGAAACGAGTGGGATTATCTAATCTCCTGGCAGATTTTTTTGCCCTTGTTTGAAGAAAAGCAAGATGTCAGCACTGAAGATGGGACTAAAAGCCTTGTGGAGGTGCAGATTCGTGGCGGTGTAGCTGGGTTGGTGGGTGGGTGTGGTCTGTATCTCAGTACGTACTTCGCCTCGTTCACATTCATGACCCGTCCTTCAGGAGTGATCAGGGTCCTTGGAGCCTTCGGCTTCTTCTCTTTGTCCCTGTAGGTAAACAGCAGTGCATGAGTGGGGTACAGCGTGCTTGTTGTGCGTGTGTGTGTGTGTGTGTGTGTGTGTGCCTTTGTTTGTTAAGTCTAAAGGGTGAGGTGACTGATGTGCTAAAGTTATGGGGTCTTTGGGGTGAAGGCTGGAAAGACCTCTCTTCCAGGAGCATCAATAAAGAGAGGGGTAGCAGATAATGTGCAGTAGAGTGTGTTATGCACAACACACACACACACACACACACAGAATACACAATCAACAGAAACATAATCAACAGTCCACTGTGCCTGTAAAGTGGGTTTAATAGGGTACATTCTAATTTCACCTCTGCACTTTAAAAACTTTTATTTCAGTGGATGGTTCCTCCCGTGAACAACAAGCGAGGTGAACCTTTGTGCCCTTTGGTGTTGTAAAAACATCTGCATGTCCAAGACGAGAGGACACCAGAGCACAGCCCTCCGCCACCATGACCAACCTCCCGGACAGGTTTCGTGGTGTTACATGTATGCCACGGGAAACTACAACCCTATTTATGCTTAGCCCCACCCACTTTTGGCAGTGCTGTTGTTGCAGGACACACCCCTTGCAGCCAATTAGCGTGGAAAGTTGGTCAGCGCGACCCATCACCAACCTCATAACTAATCTTCGTGACTAGAAACTACAGGCCTGTTGGTGCTGAATCATCCTCCACTGCCACGCCCCCTTGAGCTCGATTGGCCTAAAACAGCAAAACCAACATTCCCACCAAGTTTTATGCAAATCTGTCATTTACTTATTGAATCATCCTGTTGGCACATGGACGGGTGAACAAACAGATGGACGGGGCAGCCGGCCCACACTGTGCCAGAGGCTTCACCTCTTTATCAGAGGGAAAAAAAAAAACAATAAGGGAAGTAACAACAGCAGAGAAAAAAACAAAGCAATGCTAGCAAATTGAGAATTTCATGATGACAAAGGGACTTTAGCAGGGAGGTTTGCTGCTGGCTGTGGTGGATGTTAGCGATCCACAGTCACTAGGTGTTACAGTCTCCGCTGCTTGGATATGTTCTATATGCAGCACAATAACAAGCCGGGGATGACTCTTCCTCCCGCTTCCTGAACATCCTATTTTTATCTGGAAGGCTCTCAGCTCTCAGGTGTGACTGTGTGAGACTGTCTGAATGAGCGCCGGAGCCTCCGTAAGAAAGAGAATACGTGCTCAGCGTGTCTTCTCCGGATAAAAAAAAAAAAAAAAAAAGTACTCCGAAATGACTCGTTGCATTTGTGAGTCTGAATAGACGACAGTTATTTATGATATCAGCCGTATTGTTGGAGCTCCATCCTCGACTCACAGGGGTTTTTTTTTTTGTGAGACAGATGCTGATGCTGCACTTCTCATTACCATCTGCTGTACGGCCCATCACTCCATTAGCCACATGATCCCAGCCGTGACACACAAGCACAGGCAGGGGAGACGTATTCTGAGCCCCGACACACACACACACACACACACACACACACACACACATCAAACACGTCCGTCCATTAGGCCCAGTGAGCAGCAGATGAATGGCGGTGGCTGTGGCGTGTTTGGCGCTCAGCGGAGGGTCGGCCATCAGGACGGTATATCAGCCATGTTGGAGGAGAGCGTGACAGCGTGTTGGAGAGGCCCTCACTCCTCTGAGCTCTCATTTCAGTCTTGTCTTTATGATTTATGTCTTTATTAGGACCGTGGGCCGGAGAGAGGAGCTCACGCTGTCGG
Source organism: Myripristis murdjan (assembly GCF_902150065.1). Taxonomy (NCBI): domain Eukaryota; kingdom Metazoa; phylum Chordata; class Actinopteri; order Holocentriformes; family Holocentridae; genus Myripristis; species Myripristis murdjan. The sequence continues at coordinate 31,176,479 of NC_043996.1, forward strand.
CAGGAAGGGTTCCTTCACCACTGTGGCCATCAACGTCGTTAACACGATAATCCGCAACATTCTCGTCTTTTTTTATTTCATCTCCGTCTTTGCTGCTGTGGCGTTTCTGCTCTGCACTTCCCAGACATCACCTGTCAATCAAGCAGTGTGGGCGGGACTTGGAGTTTGAGTTTCTCTTTTCTTTGTCTGGTTTTCTTCCATTTTTTTCCCCGTTGCACCACGGGCTTTGGGGGATAAAGTTAGAAGATAATTATAATAATTAATAATTAATTGTTTAAAAAAAAAATAGACAATCAAGATTTTAAACTTGAGGAGCGGGTCTCACTTGATGTTTTTAAATCCATGTTGAAGGTTTTAGAGGTTGGTTTAACAGTCTGCTCATGTTTTTAATTTAGTGTGCTTCCTGTAAATTGTATTTCTATTGTATGAATGTATTTTGGTTGTTTGTTTTATGTTGTTTCTTTGTCAGTAACTTTGGGTTTTGGATTGCACGGCTGCCGGTCTTGGCCAGGTCTCTCTTGAAAAAGAGATTTTTAATCTCAATGGGACTTTTCCTGGCTAAATAAATAAATAAAATAATAATAAAAAGATGCTGTAGGGTATTTGCATAAAGATATCTACCAGTTGGCAGGTACAGTGGTGGAAAAAAGTTTTGGGACACCCCATGCATTTGTGAAATATTGCATTAAGAATCACTCTTAGGTCTTCAAGTGCAATTTCTTTTAGTCCAGTCACAGCCAAAATACTAAGCAAATCCTAAAAAAGCCATTAAAAACTTCAAACTGATTGGTTCCATAAAAATACAGAAGAAATTTTGAGTATTGGGTCATTTTGGTACCAGTGATGAAGGTCGTTCTTTCTATTAAAAGACACAATTTTTGTTGCCAAGCTTGGTGTCTATATAAAGCAGCACATCTGAAAGTTCTTCAGACACAAAAATGGCTAAAACAAGGAACCTAATGCAGGAAACACGCCTGAAGATAAAGATTCAACTGTCAAGAATTTAGTTTTGTTAGTTTTTCTTGTAAACAAGAAACAAAAAAATATAATTTGTATTTGTTTCTACCTGTCTAATGCAGCCACACCTTTTGAAACATAAAAAAGGTTTTTCCACAAATATTTCATGATAATATTTGAGATTGTGTAAAATTTTAAGGGTGTCCGAAAACTTTTTTCCACCACTGTATTTCTTTCCATTCCTTTGCCTGAAGTATCCCAAACTGAGTATCCCTGTGTGGAGCAGCTTGAAGTTTTGGTTTTTATTAAAATGATGACGTTGCAGAGGAGCCTGGGTGCAGGTTGAATATGTTTTAGTCAATGACAGCTGGTGCCCATCATTTAGAAACCACTTAACCAGCCGATGACAGAACCCAGCAGCAGCACTGGCCGGTGGCTGCTGGTAATTTCTCAGCCACTGACACGGTGTGTGGAGGCAAAGGGCAGCCAGGCGGAGAGACGCTGGATCAGACTTCAGAGGCACAAAAACAAAAGTGCCTGATGCCTGATGCAGCCTCTAATGCGCTCCTCACTGCTCCCCTGCTGCACTTCCTCACCGCTGCCGTGCACTCGACTCCTCAAGGTCACAGCCTGGCGCCACAAAGCCTCTTCCAAAACTCTTTTTTTTTCCTGGTTTTGTTTTTGGACGCGGGGGTCCAAACTGATCAAACAGCTGAGTCAGCAGACGTCGGGGGTGACAGCTGCACCGCTGGCTCGTGTGGAGTGCAGAGCTCAGGACGATGTGTTCAGACAGCTCCCGGTTAGCCTTGGACACCTCCGTCAGCCCAGAGGGAGACGGATGAATGTGCAGCTGCTTAATTTTAGAATCACAATCAGTGGTGAAGCAGCGTCCAGGTGACACGACACGACCTCTACTGGTCACGCTGGAGACCCGCAGCTAGAATCGCTCTGAGCAGCTGATTGCATTTCTTTAGACTTATGACTTGACTGTCCTTAGAGAAATGACGACATGCTCAGCGTCTCTGCTGATTTTCTGACTGGGAATGTTTCATCACCAATCCATCGGACTGATTTTGTGTTGGGATAATGTCAGCTTGTTAGCTTGCTAACCGTAGTACCTGGGCAATCAACCATCACTGTCTTGTTAACACATGTGACACCTGGTTTCCACCGCAGGAACATCCCGAGAACACAGGAACCCTTTAGAAGGAACCAGGAATTCTTCAGCATTTCCACCAGAGGAACCAGGGGAAAAAACAAACATCAAAATATTATTTATTTTAAGTGAAATATTTGTATCCAGTTGTTATTAACCATCAATCAGAAAATAAGAGGTTTCTATGATAAATTGATAAATTAATGATTAATGATAAATTATGTACAGTCAGCCAGAGGGAAAGTTAAACCCAGCAGGCTAGTTGCTGCTGTGTTCTGTTAGCTTAGCAAACCAGCTGTCAGAAAAGCCAAATGTTGACATGGAGTGTAGAATTTTTTTTCCGGAAAGATGAAATATCAGTTCTTTTATTTTAAAAGGCAAACCTGTCCACTGTGTGTTTGGTGAATTTCTCTCTTCTGCTTGATGTAATTCTACGTTATGTCTGATTTTCATGAGCCAACATGAAAACGTTTCTCAGTGATCGGTTGGCTACAAATTGATTCATATAAACAAAACAAATCAGAAAGCAGCCTAAAATATCTGTGTTTTGACTCAGGTCATATTGACATTAGCACAAAATAATCAGACGACTGCAGCCCACCGCCTGACATGAGCTTGACTGCTGTGATCCGCATCAGAGCGTCTCCTCTTTCCAGCTCTTAAGCCTCTTTCTATTCTCAGGTTTGAAATACCAACACAACAGAGTTCAGGTGGCTTTGCCCCCAGAGCCCACCTCTAAGAAAGAGACGCAAGAAAAAGATGCATCTTTAGCAAGTTAGCTAACTTATCCAGCGGAAGTGAGTAAGAGGATGCCAGAATCACAAATACTTTAGTGATGCCCGAGGGGAAACTGGCTAAACTGGTGGAGTAGAGGTGGAGTGGACTAATAAGGCTAGTGACTCAAAAGACTAACACTGAGAACCTAACCCTAACCCTGAATGGATGTACACACACACACACACACACACACACACACACACCACATCAGGCTGCCTCAGCTCGCTCCATGTTTCCAGCTGCTTTGACTTTCACACAGTATTTTCCTGCAAAAACATTCCAGTGGACCTCCATGATGGAGACAATCAATCACAGACAGGCCAAAGAAGAATGCTATAATGTGCTTCATATAATCTTATGATAATGTTTCACTTTATTTGGACAGTGGCTGTCTCATTTTGGAAATAAGCTACTTTAAAAAACAAAACCAAAAAACACTAAAAACCATACGGGTCATGCCGCTTGTGGAGAATCTTCACGTGTCCGTCTCATCACTTCTCCAGTTTTCACCAGTCTTTTCTGTCTCGGTCTTTTGGCTGGTGTTGACCCTCTTCCATCTGAACGCTGCCCTCTGTGGCTCCGATCTGCCGCTCATCTGTTTTTTTTTTTTTTTTTCCCTTCCACAGAGGAGCAGAGCAGCCATTAAGCGCAGCGGCGTCTCCTCGCTGACCTTATCGCAGGATCCACCTCAGGAGCAGGAAATTCATCTTTCCTGACAATCCAGTGACGGCACGACTGCATGCATCAAGTCAGCTCGGCCTGACAGCCGCGCAGGGAGACGATAAAAACGGCAACACCATATCAGCCTGATTTTCTGCTTGGACAGTGCGCAGGCCTGCTCTTTTCTCTGATATGGATTAGGAGGTGGACTACGCTCAGCGGCTTCTTAGCCATCGAACTGGGTTCCCTCTAATGAGGCTCACTTGGAGTAAAGCCCGACTTCCTGTGGCTGGGCACGGTTAGGACGGATGATTGTGCTCCCATGAAGAGATTATTGGCTCGCCTCTGCCGTTTCATTTTTCCATATCAGTCGTCCTGCATGAGTGAAGGAGCAGCGAGGCACCGGCACTGTCAATGACAGGGCTTTGATTTCCACTGGAAGAGCCACTGCAAACGCTGAAAACTAAATCCCACATGCTGCTGTGAGATGCTCATTTCCACTCTTCAGTTTCTTTGCATTAAAACATTTAGATTTCTGCTTGGGTTTAAATGACCAGACCCGCGATTTTGCATTTTTAGCACTGCTGATCTCCTCCCAGAGTGAGCAGTGGGGTTTCAGAGCTGCCACATCACTCCTCCTCCCTTTCCTCCAGCCGCTGGTTTCCATTCATTCCACTACGATATGAACATGAACTTTCAGAGCCTTCACACTTTCTTCACTCCAGTTTTCCATCAGCGGGATAAAGTCCTCCACATGAGTTTTCCTAAAAGCAGCAGCACTGTTGGCTTTTCAGAACTTTTTCACATTGAAACGCTCCCTCCTCCTCCTCCTCCAGGAAAAATAGTCATTAAACATTAAAAAGTGTCTGTTTCAACCAAAAATTCACATTTTGATTATATGTCGTGAAATCTTTGGTTTGTAACGGTGTAAAATGTGGGTAATTGTTGTAAATAGGCTGAACATTCAAAATCACTGGTATGGTCCATTAATGCGTAATGCATAATGGCACGTAGCCTTGCCACCCCAGCTGCCACTCACTTTAGGCAATCTAAAAGAACAAATTCATTTCAATGTTGTCGCTGGTCGAAAATGTACAAGACTGAAAATCCAATGTCCGAGTGCAAGTGAATGTGTCATAAGACGACACAGCAGCAGGTTCCACTCGTCTCATTTCAACAGAGACAGAAAGAAAACCAAGGATACAACCAGACTGAGGGGATTTTTACTTTTCAACTCTGACTAAATGAGAAAAATCAGAACTGTCAAGCTCGTGGTTCTGGATTCAGACACATTCTGGTGTTTGCTCATTAGCAAACGTGATTTCTTTCCATCCATCCATCCATCCATCTCCCACCAAGGAAAAATGTCCATACCACTTTAGCCCCCCATGAATATTTCTCTAGATCTGCCACTTTCACAGACTGTCACAGGGAGGGTGACATGAAAACTGGAGTTTCCCGGCAGAGAAAATGTGTTTGTCCCAGAAATCTGGACAAATTTGGACAACAGTTTGTGCTGCATGTCGCGTTTGATTTCTGAGGCCTACGTGCCAATAAGAGTGCGTTAGAGATAAAACAGCTGAGGGTTAGACAGGTGGTGGACAGACGGCTGATTGAACTGCAGCAGTGAGCGCACACACACACACACACACACACACACACACCGAGAGACGCTGCATGTCCTGTGGGCAGCAGATTTAGCAGCGCACCGTGACACAGCACTCCACTCCTAAAGCCACAGTATCTGTCATGACTGCAGCGCTCAGCTCGTCGTGACTCAGCGGCTCGAGGTGTTATGAAAACTAAACGCTGTGAGTCAGAGCTGCGGGGGGGTCAGGGCCGGGCGGAGCAAAGAAGAAGACAAGTCCAAAACCTGACTGGGCAAAAAAAGTGAACTGCATAGTAACAAGACACCCAAAACCATTCACCGTGCATGAGACAGAAACATCTGCAAAGGGAGAACCAACGCAGCTGCCTCTGGACGAATACGAGAGTAAATCATGAATATATTACAGGATTTAAAAAATATGTATTTTCAGATAATAATCATAAGATTCAAAATGTGAAACAGAACTATACCTAAAAAACATATTTCCAAATATTTTTTATTTTCCAAATAAATCAGCTCAGGAGGCGTGAACTGCAACTCCTTCTCTCCATTTCTTATTTGTAACGTTAGATCCTTCAGAAGGTCGGTGCTCTGTTGTAGTTTTCTGTCGGGTGAACTGGGGACTTGGATTAAGAAATCAGGGAAGAGGGGGAGCTGAAGCCACAGAAGCAGTTTTTGCACCACTGGCCTAAACCACAGCTTTATGTTTGAGGATTTTCGATGAAGGCTTTCTGCCAAAACAGATCTTTTTTTGTTTTTTTTAACCCTCCATCGACCTCCAAGAGTAGCTGAACTTGTTCTCCCTTTGCCAGCTGCTGCTCCGTGGTGCCCTGCCCTCTGACCTCCCCGAGGAGCGGCAGCAGAAAAGACCGGAGCTCCCTCTGGGGATGAGAGTAGTAGCAGAGAAGTAGCTGAGCCAGGTATTTCCCCTCAGAGAGAGAGAGAGAGAGAGAGAGAGAGAGAGAGAGAGAGAGAGAGAGAGAGAGCAGCTCTGCCCTCAACTCAACCTAGAGGGAAGGGTGACCGAGAGCGTCAGCCAGGAGCCCGCTGCTTCAGTACACTGTAAAAAAAATCTCCAGTTTAACCCTCCTATTATGTTTGGGGACAATTTGACCCCATTCAATGTTTAACGTCTCTAACTTAGCTTGCCTCATATTTAATGAGTTTTCCTAATGTAATGGGTACAACCGGGTAAACATGAAATTCACATGATGATATGTTTTCAATGTCCTGCACACACTTTCTAACGCATCGGTTATAAATAACAAAAATCTGTACTTAGAAATAATATAAAGCCATTAAAACACCAAAAATTAATATTTCTTTCCAATTTTAGGTCAATCACTGAGATTTTATGGTGATTTGCATATTTTTCCATAGTGGCGTAATAGGAATACTGGATGTATAAGTGGGGGTGGGGGGGGGTTATGTTTTATTTAAAGGACTATTTAGGTCGTCAACAAAGAAACATAAAGTACCTGACACATAAACTTTGGTCACAATTTTAGTTCTAATAATTTTGTGGAGGTTTAAACTGCTGGGATCAAATTGACCTAAAACATAAAAGATGTTCGTAAATTTGAACAGAACAGGAGGCCTAATGAGTGATTTGGTCTAAACTTCAATATTAAAATCTGTTTTTCTTCAAACCAGGTATATAATTTAATAATAACCATATTCCAAAAAAAAACGGTAAAAGGTAGCACATCCCAAATTTTCAAGTCAAAATACTCAAATTTTACCTGTTTATTTGGCTCAGCAGCTGAAACGGGTGAATGTGTGTGTCTTGTCTTTTTTGATTTGAAAATTTGGGATGTGCTACCTTTTACCATTTTTTGAATATGCCAGCTGGAGTTTGGGTTTCGCACTCCACTGAGAGTCACACTATCCCTTCCAGCAAGGTATAACATCTGCCACAGGAATGAAATCAGGGCGAGCTGACCAGACTTTAACAGGATTTTAACAGTGAAGATGAGACCGGCTGACTTGTTAAGATGATTAGGAGATTTTTTTTTGCAGTGTAACCGGAGCCGGCAGGAGGCTTTATTTCCCCTGTGAACCGGCACCTGGAGAGCAGATGCTATTCTTACATGTGTGGTACCTGCTCCCACTGTCAGCGTGTCCTTGGATAACGTATTGACCTGCAGCTCCGCAGTCTCGGAGGAGCTGCGCGGCTGCAGGACGCTGGCTGTGTTTGGACTGCGGACACACTGGATGTCAGGAAGAGTTTATCTGTGCGGCTCTTCATCAGCCCAAACCCTGAGCATGTCCTCGGGTTTTAACTGGAAACACACCAAACTCTGTCTTAAGTGCTTCATTTCAAGATTCAGCCCCCTAATTTCACGTGACCGACGGCAAATGACTTGACAAAAATGAAGGAATATTTCAGGGGAATCTCAATCTCTGTTTTAATTGAGGATTTTTGATATCCCCTCATACAGCATTTTAGAGATAATTAAAATGGTGGTTAAAAATACCTTAATAGTGTACAGAAAATGTTATCTTCCAGTTTAAGGTGTAAATTTGGGTTTTCAAGTTTTAAGTGGCATTTCAGGGAAAATTCAGATTTTTTTTTTTTTTAATGCATCAAATTAAGATAAAACCAAGGAGTAGTAAATAATTCTTGATTGAGGCCTATTGTTTTAGGAATTAAGTAAAGGACCCTTTAAAATGACATAAATGGAACTTTTCAGATGCAGTTTTTTTTTTTCATTCTAGTACTGGTGCAAAATTTCTTCTCTCATAAAAAAAAAAACGTGATTTTTTTTGTCAGGGTCAAATGAAGAAATACAAACAATGAACATGACTGAATGATAATGACTAGTCCTCCAACTCTGGAGCCTCAGTGAGGACAAGGACACCGAAACTGTCCTCCACCAAAAAAACGACCCTGCAGCTCATTACGACCTATGGCTCTGTTTTAAAGGTAAGCGACCTCCAGTGGCCGTGAAAATAACAACAGCGTGCTGTGTGGGGGAGTGAGGTGACAGAACAGGCAACAAAGTCAACATCAGGAGGGGGCTGGGGGGGTGGATGGGTTTCTGGGTGTTTTGTTTATTACTGTCACCATGACAACAAAGCTCCTCTAACCTTAACCTGAGCCTTACCCTAACCTTAACCCAGTGCCTTTGGTGCCTAAACAGAACCAAACCAAACCACGGCTTGTGGCATATCTCCTGCCACAGGTAGGGGGCGCTAATTTAGGAAACAGCAGCAGATTTAAACCACAAACACCCAAATCTGACACCTTCAAGAAACCCAGAGGGAAAACTGAATATAAGATGTGGTTTATCAAACTTACAGTTACATTTTTACTGAACTTATTATAGCATAGGCTAATTAGTTTAGGAATTATGCATGAATGATATTTTTTAAATTAACTTTTTTTTGTTTTTAAATCTCACATACAAGCTGCAGTACTCCAACGTACCCCTAGGGGGGGTGTAGCCCCCTATTTGCTCTAAATGACTAATCAATCAATCAAAACAACAATTAAAATAATCATTGGTTGCAGCTTTATAACTGATCCTGTTTTAATCTGAAGCGAGCTGGCAGGTGAACCACAGGCTGATTGATTATAGCTAATAACTGGTGTGATCAGTGTGTCCGGCCTGGAGCGGGTGGTGGTGTGTGTCGTGGCACACAGAGAGAGAGAGAGGAGGTGAGTGTGTGAAGCGCAGCGAGACGTGGAGGTGCAACACACACACACAATTAGCACCCTGGCAGGCGGGTCACCTGTAGGGCGAGCGCTAATTAACGGCGTGGCGGGAAAACGATTTAGACCTGATGTCGCCCGAATCTGTCTGAAACACACTCCCACTGAGTGACACACACACACACACACACACACACACCTGCTTGACACCTGACTGGTCAGGCTAAGCAGCAGCCTGATAAGATAAAGTCAGATAAATGACTCTTTTACTGAAGTGTTGTACACATTATACAACAGAAATAACACAAAAAGATGAAAACACTTAATAAGACAACAGCAAAATGAGTCAAACTAGTAAGAAGGATTTAAAATGTTTAGTTAATAAAAGTAATTAGCAATATCAAACTGCCTGTTCTTTTATTTTCTCTCTTCATGTCTGAATCTAAACTCTGTGCTGCTGTCAGATGTGTGGATGTGGATTTTATTGACTCATGTTGACTTGTATTTCTGCTCTACTCTATTCTATTCTACTGAAAAAATGGAGAGATTGGGGTTGCCAGGTCGGTTTCTTCTTTTAAGCGTCCTTTAAATCTTTTTTAGTTCAGCCTTTATAGGATTTTAACTTGTATTTTGTTTCACTGCCTTGCTTGTTGTATCCCTTGCTTTCTGTTTTTACCTCTTACCTGTGTTTTATTGTCTTATTTTACTGTCCAAATTATGACTGTTTGTGTTGTTTGAAGTGTTTTATTCAAGACTTGGTTTCCTCAGGTGAGCGGCTGAGTGAGCACGACAGGTTCGTCCAAATCACCTGCAGTGAAAGGAGAAGCTGACAGGTTGAGCAGATCTTCTCAGCGCCCTGTGTCTGTTTGTTCTCTCTGGGTAAACACACTCGGTGTCGGTGTGATGTGAAAGCTTTGCCCACGGCCTGATGGGACAGTGGCTGGTGTTGTAGTGACCCCTAGTGGTTAAACTGGTGAACTGCAGCCCCTCCAGTGTCTGTCTGACAGGAGTCACATTCACAACATGCAAGATGAACCTGACACAGACAGAAGGAGTTATGACGGAGACAATCCTGTCAGGTCCTGCTGTGTGTGTGTGTGTGTGTGTGTGTGTGTGTGTGTACAGATAACGTGCACTTACTTCTCCTTGGCCCTCTTCTTCTCCTGCAGGTGGCGGTGAACCTCCAGCCGGGACTCGGGCGTGAAGTCACACGGCGTTTCCCAGAATTCCTTCTCCCGCTGCTCCTCGGTGGGCTCGGGCCTCGGCTCCTCCCGCTGCTCCTCGGTGGGCTCGGGCCTTGGCTCCTCCTGCGTGCGCTCCTGCTGCTCCTCCGAACCCGGACTGCAACATCACCACAAAGCAAGAAACACTGAGAGTCGGTTTAAGTCCTCAGACTCTGAGTGAGACCAGCTCGCCTCAGTTTAATCCAGTCCAGTGGAGGCTGAGCGAGGAGCTTTAAAGTCAAAGTGACTCAGCCCGAGGACAACAGGAGGATAAACCTCTGGTCCTGGGTCCCAGTCATTAGGAGCAACATATGGCCCGTTTCCACTAGTATCTACTCGGCTCGACTCGGCTCGACTCGACTCGGCTCACCTCGGTTTGGGTGGTTTTCCATTACAGTTGAGTCCCACCTCGCCGTGGGTGGAGTCGTCATAGCAAGGCAGCGCACCGTCCAGCTCCCTCTGGATTCTTTGGGCCGCCACCGAGCTCAGAAAAGTCTCCACCTCTTCATTTGACCGTGGTCGCGGTTTGCTTGCCATTTTCCGACTTTGCCAACTTCAGCGACGATCAATGCGCATGGTCGCTGTTGCCGTTTTTTTTTTTTTTTTTTTTTTTTAAATGTCGGGTTTTGTTTTCGTGCAGGAGTCGCTCTCATCAGTCCCTGTCCAATCAGTTGCCTGCACGGCGTTTACGTCACATTTTCGGCCCGACTCAGCTCAACTCAGCTCGCTTGAAACCCTGGCTGAGTAGGTCCTAAAATGGGACCTGCTACCAGGTACTACCACCTAATGGAAAAGCTCTCAAACCGAGTAGAGTCGAGCCGAGTCGAGCCGAGTAGGTACTAGTGGAAAAGGGCCAATGGACATGGAGTTTCAGCACAGCAGCAGCCTGACAGAAGGGACCTTTAAGTAGTGCTTCACCCATAATGCATCATTTTTGTGTCAAATGCTGCCTTCAACCTGTGATGAAGAAAGCTTTTTCACGGTAAACTGGTATTCCGCTTGGATTACACAGCATGACGAGTGTGAGCCTCTAAAGCAGCAGCACACAGAGAGCGCTTGGTACAAGGTGGTGGCCCATAAGGGACATAAATCTGCACTATTCCAAACTTGTTTTATCCGTCTGTGGGAATAGTGCATATGAGCTGGCGTTGCTTTAATGTGTGGTTTCTGGTGAGAGAAGTTTCTGTTTTTACTGCGTTTTGAATTAAAAACTAAAACTCCACAATCGATAACACTATGTTGTCAATAAAACCACACGAGAAGTGTACGCTGAATCTAAATTGCAAGACTTGTTTGTGTCGTATAAAAATCAGTCTGGACTTGAATCACTTCACATCAAACTTTGGCTTCGTCTTTCTGATGCTGTCGGCCCGTTCTCACTGTTCTGTTGTCTTTTCATTACCTTCATGGAAATCAATGCATACAAGGACAGAACTGAGTACTTAGCCCATACAGCTTGTCATAAAATTAACTATAAAAAGAAAAAAGTTTTTTTTCATTAAAAACTGATGGAGTTAGATGCCAGAGCAGCAGGGCAGCAGAATGTGTTGCTTGGGAAAATGTTGTAGATAAACTGGTAAAAGAATCTTTGGCTGTCCACCTACGCTGAGCTGCTGATGTCGGTGCCTGGCTTCCTCTCTGGTTGGGAGTTTTTGTTGTTGTTGTCATTTTCCTTCTTCTTCTTCTTCTCTCCTCCGGCCGTCTTCCTCTGCGCCTCCTCCTTCTCCTCGGCCCTCCTCCTCAGGTATTCCTGCTCCTGCTGCCAGATGCTCCTCCTCGCCTCCTCCAGGCCCTGAGCCGCCCGGATCCTCTCCGAGCGGCTGATCTCCGTCCCGTCCAGCCACTGAGCGTGCAAACACACACACACAAATAAACACACACACACACACACACAGAGGACGAGCCCATCTGTCAAACACCTCCCTGTGCTGTAATCCAGAATTAGACTGACCCAAACTGAGTTGATGAGTTGATGATAAATCACTTCATAAACCTTTTATAGACTTGCCTTCATGTGATGTCGTCTTTTAATTATCTTTTAACCACCTTTTTATTTTATTTTCTTTACTGATGTTTTATTGTATTGGAGTTGGTTTTAAGCCTCTTATCTCTCTCACCGTCCTCATCCTTCAACATCCTTCTATTTTTTTTCCTGCTGTGTTTTGCATCTTCTGTTTTCCTGTTTTATCCAGATCTTAGTTTTACCTTCATGTTGTTTTTCTGCTGTTTGACTTTCTGATATTATTTTGCTTTCTGATTATTCTGCTCTGCTGCGTCTGTCAAACCACACTGTACACTCTGTTTTTCCAGCTGCTGTATAAATAAAGATGATTATTTTTATGACAGTCCACAGGAAACGCGGCCTCACCCTGAGCTGCGGCAGGGCGGCCACCACGTACTGCCTGTAGCCGTGGAACTGGGTGCAGGGGTTTCCCACCAGGAAGAGCTCCCGCAGGTGGAGGTTGTGCCGCAGCGACTCCACGCTGCTCAGCCGACCCACGAAGTTAACAGTCAGATCCAGTTTCTGCAGGAACTCACAGCCTGAGGAGACAGACGGCAGCCGGATAAACGTCAACTGCACTTACAGAAATTAGGAAATGACTTTTCTTCTGTTTAAAGGCTTTCGCAAGAATCTATTGTCAGATATGTAATTCTAATAAATACAGTTTTCTTGTAATACTTTAAGTGCTTTACAATAAAGTGAAAAAACGAGAATAAAATAAAAACAGGCAAATTAAAACAAGAGCAAACGCTTTGTGATGAAACCGGACAAGCAACTGACAAACAGAGGCAGCAAAAAACTGTCAATAAGATTTATCTATCCATATGTTTGGCGATAAAACAAAGGAAAACAAAAATGTAAAAGAAAACAGAAAAACAATAAAAAGGGGAGCGTGACATGAAGAAAAGCGATGTAATTTTTTAAATATTTTTTGCCAATTCTCTTGTAAATGTCTTGTAATGTTTTACAAATTTTGCACTAATTGTTCTGGGGTTTTTTTTTATGTTTTTCTGTTACTTTATGATAATTTTCTCGTGATTTCTGACTGCTTTTTTGCTCATTTTCTCAACCGTTTTGGTAGAAAGCACAGAGTAAACCAGAGCAGCTCATTTGACTGCACCACAAAAGCTTTTAATATCCATCTATTGGCTCTAAGACATGTGGAAAAAAACAAATAAGACAAAAATGTCTTAGGATGAGACTTATGTTCACCAATGATCAGTTACTTCCATTTGAAATCAAAAAGAAGAGAAGCAGAGACGTCTCCGCCTCAGTTTGGCTCCATGCTTTTTTTTCCAAGAATAAAATGAAAATGTGAGCTACCAAAAAAAAATAAAAAATAAAGGTTTAATACACATTTTCATGCTGCCTTGCTCTTCATGCTGAGCAGTTATTATTCAGCATACTGACCCTCCAGATTCTCGATGACCTCGATGTTGTTCAAGGCGAGGTTCAAATACTCGAGCTTCTTCAAACGCCCCACGTTTTCTGTGAGGGGGAGCAGAGTGGATTTAAAAGTCTGAGCGGAGCAGAGAGGGACGAGCCTCTGTTAGACCCTGTTCACACCTGGCATTCACCTGTGTCTCACCTGTGTCTCACCTGTGTCTCACCTGATGTCTCACCTGTGTCTCACCTGTGTCTCACCTGTGTCTCACCTGTGTCTCACCTGTGCCCACTTGTGTTCACATCTCACTTTCCCACTCAGCATGCAAATAAACACACATCATTTCAGAGATAAAAGATAAAAATAAAATGGCATTGAACAGGCAGCAGGTGTTTAACAAAAGGAGACGTCCTCGTTCACTGCAGCCTCATTTTAATGTGGCTGTCAGTCACATCTCTGTATTTCACGTCTGTTACAGCTCCACCTGATCACCTTCAGCCTCAGATTATTGAATTAATCCGGCAGGTCTGAGAGGGTTAGGTTCTCTGCTGAGGTGGAAAAATCAACCTGTAATTTTTCTATATTATTCCTGTTGTAACTGCAACACACACATACACACGGCCGCTATAATATTTCTGTGGTATTCCTGTAGTAACTCAATTATGTCTAACGTTAGACGTTTTACTTTATACTTTATATTTTAGATTTTAGAGCCCCCCTAAATTTCTTGCAGCATATTTTTAGGGGAGCTCCTGTCTTATTAAGGGGAGTTTTTCTTCATGAAGCAGCTGCTTTATAGCCGAGCTGCACTTCAGTTTGCATTTGATCCGTCAGCTGACAGCTCAGCTGCTGGCCAGAGTCAGGGAAGAGATTTTCTCTGTTGGAAAAGTGACCGTCTGGCTGGTGTCGGCGTGTTGGGCTGGACCAGACAGAGGACGTCAGGTGAGTGGGCGGTCCTTCACTGCGTCCTGGGTCACCTGTCTGTTCACACCTCTAACACGATGAGGACACACTGCTGCTGTTTCCACCTGAACTGAGAGCTGCCAGCCGGTGATCAGATCACTGTGGACGGATGTTAATGCCAGGTGGAAACAAGGTCTTAAAGTTAGACAGACGGACGGACGGGTCACCTATCCTGGGGATGAGGTTGTTCTGCAGGTAGAGGATCCTCAGCTCCCGGCACCACCTGTCCAGGTGCTCGATCCGCTCGATGTCCTGCTGGTGCAGAGAGACTTCCTCCAGCGAGAAGATCTCACAGTCGTTGTGCTCGGCCCGCTGGCGGACCATGTCCTCTGTGACTGCACACACACACACACACACACACACACACACACACATCCTCATCCTTCCTGTCCAGCTGTAGCCACTGCTGCCAGATCTACATTTTTTTCTGTACATTTGCATTTGCAAGATTTTATTAAAATTTTAACTAATAATTAATAATTTAATTTAATTAAAAACTGAAACTGTTCTCAAGAGCCACTTAAAAAAAGTTTATTGTTATTTATTAACAATAAACGAGTAAAGAAGTTTATAATAGCAATACCAGTAGTAGTACCAGAAGTAGTAACTGTTACTAGTACTTATGGCCAGGAGAGCCTACTTTTAATACGAGCTAGTTGGTAGTAAGCTAGCATTAGTAACACAAGTTTAGCTCGTTTAGGTTAGCTAACTTTAGCTAGCGTTAGCTGAAGCTAAAAACGTTACTGGCCAAAACCACCAATATAATATTTTATCAGACATTTTAAAGTTTAATTGTACAGGCTGCAGCGGGCAGATGTGTCTAACTACAGTAAAAATACAGGAAACGGCCTGTTGTTCGTTTATCTGATGTGTTTGAAGGTTTTCTGAGAATTAAATTAAACTTTTCTACTCACTGTAAACCATCGCGCTGCTGTTGTCGAGCGTTGCCCTGGAAACCAGGCGGATGCTGCATTCATGTGCTGTGGTAAATACTACAATTACAAGATGAATGTAGAGTCAGTGAAGTAGAGCTTCATCTGTGAAGACGTTACTGAGGATGTGTCAGAAATACACAATGTACTGAGATGTTTTGTATTTTTGTTCAGTATAAATTGTGTGGAAATAAGGGGGAAAAGTAATAATACCATAACACTACTACTACTACTTCTACTACTACTACAAATAATAATAATAATATTAATCATCATCATCATCATCATCATCGTCGTCGTCGTCGTCGTCGTCGTCGTCATCATCACCTTTATTTATAGAGCGCTTGTCAAATTATCTTTACAGTGTGCTTCACAAAGGCAAAAAAAAAAAAAGATGTAATTAATTAAGCAAGTCAAAACGCGTGAGTTTTTTTTTTGTTTGTTTGTTTTGGTTTTTTTTTTTTTTTTTTAAGCGAAATACTGTGTCCTGTGGGTCATTCAATTAAGGTGTATAAAAAAAACAGATACAGTGGAGTCCGAACTGAACGTTGTATTCTCGTGCTTTTAGATTTACATGGAATAGAATGCACCGTGGCCAAGTATTTTTTTTTTTTTTTTTTTTTTTTTTTGTCTAAAGAAAAAAAGTAAAATGCAGTATATATGAAGAGTTCATTTGCAAAAACAGATAAAAGCCATCCTTTAAATCAATACACCTTTTTCACAGATACTGCTTGGAGTACACACACACACATATATACACACACACACAAACAAAGCATGATTTAGGATAATAAACATTATGCCAGGCTAAATAAACATATAAAAAATAGAAATAAATATAAAGTAAATTTTAATAAAACTCAAAAAAGTTTAAAAAGTTTTAATAAATTGAAATGGAGATATCGTTTTTGCAAATACACTCTTCATATACACCTGTATCTATCCATCTATGCATAGAGATGTGCTTTATATCCATTTTATCCGTTTTCTTTTAACCTCCTATTATGTTTGGGGTCAATTTGACCCCAGCCAATGTTTAACGTCTCTAAATAAATGATTAATGTCATTTTTTTTGCTTCATATTTAATGAGTGTTCCTAATGTAATGGGCACTACCGGTTAAAGATGAAATTCACATGATGATATGTTTTCAATGTCCTGTACACACTTTGTAACACATTGGTTATAAATAACAAAAATCTGTACTTAGAAATAATATAAAGCCATTAAAACACCAAAAATTAATATTTATTTCCAGTTTTAGGTCAATCAGTGAGATTTTATGGTGATTTGAATATTTTTCCATTGTCGCCTAATAGGAATACTGGATGTATAAGTAGGGGTGGTGGGGAGTTATGTTTTATTTAAAGGGCTATTTAGGTAATCAGCAAAGAAACATAAAGTATTTGACACATCAACTTTGATAACAATTTTAGTTATAATAATTTTGTGGAAGTTTAAACTGCAGGGGTCAAATTGACCCCACACATAAAAGATGTTCAAAAATGTGAACATAACAGGAGGGTTAATTGTGACCGGTTGTATGGCTCTCCAAAGTTGAAATGGGGATTTTACGCGCAGCACCTGAAGGCAGCAGTAGACCGGCATGCAGTACAGTGGGCATAGGACGGGTGATCCGGCTTTTATTTTGAAAGCGGTGACGCGGAAGTTGCCTTGACGACTCCGAAGAGGAGGAGAAAGCGGAGCAACAACAAACAAGAGGGTCTCCGCAGCATCCAGCCGCCTCGCCGCCCGGCCACAAGGACGAAAACGGCTTTTTTTTTTTTCGTGAGCCGCCAGCCGCTCATTTCCTTCTGCTTTTGATGCTTCGCGTTCGCTGATGTGGATTTAGGCCAGAGCCGGTTGACAGCTGATGTTTTCACGCTCATCCGCAATGACGAATTACAAGGCGTTCCACTCCCAGCTGACGTCCATCATGGAGGCGCTGACCAAAGCGGCCGTGGCGGAGATCTGCGAGCTGGTGGATGACAGCTACGCCGTCCTGCAGCTGGAGCTCTCCCGCAGCCACAAGGAGAACGAGGCGCTGCGGAGGAAGCTGGAGCTCATCGAGACCATCATCGCCCGGGGACACCGAGGCAACATCGCGATGCTGGATTACACCGGGCAGGAGGCCGGAGGGCTGCTGGACTTCAGTGTCGGTGAGTTCAGGCTCTTTTCTCCCCACCGCTCACCTCCGTCATCCGTGTGTGTCCCTGCTGCGGTTCACTGTGGCAGGAGGGAGCGACACAGCCCGGGTTCCCCTGCACACACCGGGGGAGACACTCACACCGAACCCCATTCAAAAAAACAGTCTGTTTGATGTTCGGCAGCCGCACGGCTCACAAAAACACGACTGGGTGACTTTCACTGTCTGACTAGGAACACTTCAACTCAGCGGCTCTTGTTTCAGTGAAATTCAACTCACTTCAGCCGGTTTGAACCCTCTTTCAAACACGGGGAGGTGGGCGGCAGCGAGCACAGTCAACCGGCTTGCATGCATGCCAGGGTTGCCAGGTCTGTGAGACAAAAGCAGCCAAACAGCAACTCAAAACCAGCCCAAAACCCGCTCAACCTGGTTGGTATAAAAAGGGCCCAAAAATCAGCCCAACACCAGAACTCAAAATATGCCCATAAAAATCCATATATGTTGCTTTTAAAGTCCAACAGCATTGCTATAATTGCAAAATGCACTATAATATCTATAAAGTAACACCATAGACATTAAAGGCAATTTCCCGAAACAGTTCTTTCACCTATTTAATTTACAGTATATCAGAACTTAAAATATAATACGGGATACCTTACTTCAGCTGACAGGCACTGGACGCGGGTGGTGCTGATCATAGATATAGAAACTATATCTATATCTATGGTGCTGATGATGTGATTGGACATGTGCTGAGTGGCCTCACACAGCATTGGCATATTATTTGTCTGTGGAGCAGGTGACATATGTGGATAGTTTATATGCTGATCTGGCCCAGAGTCAGTTTGACAGGATTTGGGTATAAACATTGGTCACTCAAAATATGAATCTTTATTCATGTCTGCTCAAGCCCAACCCGCGGACAAAATTTGTTACCCGCGGCAACACTTAAAAAGTAGCCCGATTTGGCGGAAAAAAACGCGGACTTGGCAACCCTGATGCATGTCGACATGAAGACTGGATAGATAGATAGATAGATAGATACTTTATTCATCCCGAAGGAAATTCACAGTTTTCAGCAGTATCCACAGAGTACAACATTCAGTAGATCAAAAATAAAGAATAAGTAAATCAAAAATAAAGAATAAAAGATGACCCTCGAGGTCTAAAGATCTAAGTACCCAATGTGCAAAAAAAAAAAAAAAAAACAATGTGCAAAAAACAACAAAAAAAAAAACAGTGTGCATCGATGTATACAATGTGCATAGATGTGGGCAATGTGCAGGTTTACAGTATAAACAGATGATAAATAGCAGCAAGCAATATACACACGGTACCAAACAGGCCTCCATCATGTGTGGGGAACACACCTTTCATTCGATAAACAAGGCAGCATCAGTCTGCAAGAGTTACTGAATGGACCTCTGCAGAGACAGACATGTGTCGGTGCCATGGGTCCCCACCTTTTTTGCAGCCCTGAATGAAGGGTGCAAGGCTGCAACTAACGAATATTTTCATAGTCGATTAATCTGTAGAGTGTCTTATCACTTATCAACTTAACTAGTAAAGTGTTAAAACGAGTTCCCAGAGCCATAAATGATGTCTTCAGGTTGCTTCCATAGTTTTATCAGCAGCCCAAAAAAACTTTTTTTTTTTTTTTTTTTCAGAGAACTGTGGAAAAGTAATTGATTCTTAAAGTTATAAATGATTCCTTTGATTCATTTTCTGATGATCGATTAATTAACTAATTATTCAGCTCTAGAAGGGACTCCAATTTCATAAGGTTTGTATGACACACCTGCCCACAGTGCAGGTGAGGTTCAGTGAAACCTGACATCGGGACCCGGAGCCCCTCTCTCCGGGACCCCTGGTGGTCCGCGGGCCCCCCAGGCTGAGCGGTGGTTGTAACGTGGTTGTGTTTTCTTCCAGAACGTGCCTTGCCCAGCACAGCGAGCGCCAGGCAGCCCAGAGCCAGCCTGAGAAAGAGCGGCCGAGTCCTGGCTGTGGAGGCGGAGGCCGACACCCTCAGCCCCGTGACCAAAGAGGTGAGACACAGCTGTTTATATTTTTTTTTGTTTGTTTGTTTGTTTGTTTGTTTTTAAATTCCACCTTATTATCTTTTTGGTTTACTCCATCCACATGGGAGCATTTCTGAAAGCCTCTCCACATGAGAATACAAAAACCCATCTGTGTCAAAGATCTGAGCGTGTGCAGAGAGGCAGCAGTTTGTTGCCGTCCCAGAGTTGAGCCACACGTTGTGAGAGAGCAAGTCCACTTCAGAACATCTCAACAACGTCCAGAACCGACGGGAAACGGAAGTGGAACGATGACAGCGAGGCAGAGCGGTTTACATGGACAGAGGAGGGCAGAGCTCCTCCGGAAAGTCACAGATAAATCCAAGTTGTTGGAAAAAACTGCAGGATTCAAGTGTTCACCGTCCACACCACAGAAGAAGACAGCACGCCACTCTGAAAGTGTGTTTTCGGTCCACGCAAGAATCCATCTGTTCAAAAGCTTCTTCTCTCTGTGGACACGGGAAGAAGAAACTGGGTTTGCAAGGTGAAAAACATCTTTGGACGTAGCCCGAGCTTCCAGGTCAGAGTGTTAAGATAAAACTAGAAGTCATGAAATTAATACATTTGGGCGATATGAAGCAAAATATCTGCTGAACAGAAGTTTTCTTAAAGGATGATTCCGCGTATTTTCAGTTTCCAGAGAGCGTTTTCCAAAAGTTGAGCTGTGAGTGACCAAAGCAGTGTGAACACAAGGTCAGAATGTAAAGAAAAAGTTAAAAAAAAAAATTAATAATAAAATAAACTAACTTCTAAGTGCTGACTGGGTAACGTCTTAATCTCATAAAGCGATTCAGAACCCGATGTCTGCGTCACAGTTTACTACAGCCACAGCTCGGTGACAGCAAAGCTCGACTGCACACAGCTGTAATTATTTCTGAGCCACAGATCGTCGGCTGGTTAGAGGGCGAACAACACAAAAATATTTTATTATGAAGAGCAGATGATGAGGTTTGGATGAACGTGTCGTGATGAACGAGCCGTCTCATTGGTGATTTCTGCTGAAAAATTAAACCCGGCTAATATGTTGAATTTTTGTGGCCATGACATGCATTCTCACATTTTTGCATTTTGTTTCCTAATTCAAACGGATCACCTACATTTTTTCATTGCTCTTTCATCCTGATCTGCCTCTTGATGTGTACGACCTCTGACTCTGACTCTTCCCCTTGAATATTTGAAGATTCTGCCTCAGGCTCTTTAATTTGTCGTCATCTGCACGTTTCCTCCGAGCTTCGACCGCGTCAATCAGCTAAAATCTTTATCCTCCGCCGCCGTCACATCATCCAGCACGGCCCCGGCTCCTCCATCAGTGGGGGGGGGCAGTTTGCCGTTTCCCCTCACCGCATGCTGAAGACCACCACGAGTAAAACCCGTTTGGAGCGGCCGTTAGCGGCTGTGTGGTTCATGATTTTCACAGCAGCTGCCGTGTGAAAGCTTCGGAGGGCCTGTTGGACGGAGGCGGCGCGTCGACTCAAACCGAGAGTCTCACATCAGCAGGAAGCTCGTCATGGTAAAGAGAGTTAAAGACAAAGCGGACGTCGGTCTTATGAATTTAATAAATGATTCCTCTGTTACGTTTTGAATACAAAAGATTCAGCCCTTAAGTTTTGTTTCATGTTAAATGATATTCATACGTCCTCTGCACTGTGGAGTTCATCTCACCCGGTTGTGTCTGTGGTCTGTGCTCTCTCCGCTCAGGTGAACCTGCCTTCGTCCGAGGAGGAACCCAGCGACCCGGACGTCGTTTTGATCAAGGAGGAAACGACGGGCGAGGCGAACAGCAACGGCGCCGCCGACGAGCTGCTGCTCAACGAGGACGGTGAGGGAGGAGATTTACCACGCGACTGTGGATTCACGCTTATTGGAAATTTTAAGTGGAACCTGAGCGCAGCTGAGTCAGATGCTTTATGGTGTTTGCTCATCAACAACTCACTTCTTTCAATTTCTTCTTTCTGATATCCACCATATCGTTGCCTTTTGAGATTTTAATATCACGTCTGGGGCGGCACGGTGGTGCAGTGGTTAGCACTGTCGCCTCACAGTGAGAAGGTCCTGGGTTCGATTCCCACCCAAGGTCCTTTCTGTGTGGAGTTTGCATGTTCTCCCCGTGTCTGCGTGGGTTTCCTCCGGGCACTCCGGTTTTCTCCCACCGTCCAAAGACATGCAGGTTAGGTGAATTCGAGAAGCTAAATACCCCTAGGTGTGATTGTCAGTGTTTGTCTGTCTGCCCTGCGATGGACTGGCGACCTGTCCAGGGTGTTTCCTTGCCTTCGCCCTATGAGCGCTGGGATAGGCTCCAGCAACCCCCCCGCGACCCTAGTGAGCAGTTTAGAAGATGAATGAATGAATGAATATCACGTCTGCTCATATCTAGACGTTGATGTGACAACAATATGTCAGGGTTCAGAGGTGTGTCCCATGTGTGTCTGATCGCGTCATGCACATTTTAAAAACTGAAACACACAAGGAGCGAGGTTCAGGGACTCTGAAGGTTTTGAAGACGTCTGACCGACATCAACATGTAGAAGTCCACAGACGAGCCGCCAAGCAACCCCGAGCCTCCAGACCGGGTTATCTCAGGGCTCCGATCACGAGGTGTTAGACGGAGGAAAGACGGAGATGGCGTTCATAATGACCCGCGTGCTGCTGTGGTCCAGTTTCACACGGCCGAGTCTTAGATGCGTAAATCCGCCGAGTCCTGCGGCGGCGGTGGAGTCTTCCGCTGAGGTGTTGATGTGACTTGCGTTCGCTGCACCTCAGACACCAAACCAGCAGCCAGAACACACACTTTTGGGTTGTTATTTTTGGGCGTGTGTTCATTCGCGTCACCTCTGTTTGGGTCGCTGTGTGCCGCCGTGTCTTTAGTCTGTCCGTCTAAATGAGCGGCGCTCCGCTTCAAATGCGACAGGAAGCAAGTTTTGATGTCAAACACCCGAGACAAAGTGCAGCTGCCGTTTCTTTTTATAGTTCACGGGGGGGCTTTTATCACAAAATAGACAAGTTTGACATATTTTGACAGGAGTCTCTGTGAGGAAGGTCTTTTGTCTGTGTTCTGCCGAGTGAAGATCCTCTTTGAAATCCCTGCCGCCGTGTTTTTAATGTCTCTAAACTCTCTGCTCATTGATTTTTGTTTCCACAAGGAACGGAGGTGCAGCGGCTGGAGGCAGACGACTGTGAAGAGGGGCCGTCTGGAATACTGATCAGCTCGGCGGCCGGCAGCCTGAGGCAGTGGGAGCAGGGCGCCGACAGACCGTCGGAGCTCGGCGAGCCTCAGGAGACGCAGACCAAGCCCGAGTCCCCCGGCCCGGCGGACGGCGCCGACGAGCCGACGGACATCGTGTTCGACTTGGCCGCGGAATCGGACTCCGAGGCGCCCGCCATGACTCTGTCGCGAAAGCCGTTCCTGCTGGGGTCGGCGGGGAGTCCCACCTCGCTGCCCGGGACCTTCGACCTGAAGCGCGGCGTGTCGATGATCAGCTCGCTGCCGTACGACATGGAGCTGGAGATGTGCTCGTCGTGGAACAACCAGGGTCTGCCCAGCATGGTGCAGGTGCCGCGCCGCTCGTACCTCAAACCGGACCACCGGGCCTCGCACCTGGACAAGGCGTCCGACATGGGCGCCGCCGGCTTCCCGCTCGCGCTGGGCCTGGGCGCGTCCAAGGCGGACACGCTGGAGCTGAACCGCTTCTGCAGGGACAGGCGCTTCATCTGCAGCTACTGCGGCAAGTGCTTCACGTCGTCGCGGAGCCTGGAGACGCACGTGCGCGTGCACACCGGCGAGCGGCCGTACAGCTGCGCCCAGTGCGGCAAGCGCTTCACGCAGTCGGGCCACCTGAAGACGCACCAGAGCGTGCACACCGGGGAGCGGCCGTTCGCCTGCGAGCACTGCGGCAAGAGGTTCGCCGGGAAGCAGAACCTGAGGATACATCAGCAGAAACACCACCCGGCCGACCAGGGGCTGGCTGCCGTGTAGCCGGAGGGGCGGGATGCCTCCCCTCCCGGCCACGCCCACAATGTATGCACTCGCGGTACTGCAAGGCGCTCCGGGCGAAAGCGTCCACCAAATGACACTGAGACGATAAGCTACAACAGACCCGACCCTTCCTGCTGTCACTGTTACTACACATCTAATTTAAATAGATCTTTTTTTAATTTCAAGGCCTTTTTGCAGAACTTTTAGAAGAATGGGTGCTTTTAATTAGAAAAAAAAAAAACGTAGCTTTGACTTTTTATTTCATTAGGCCTTACGTTTTTTTAACCATCTTAACTGCCTTGGTAGGTGTCCTAGTTTGTTTTTTCAAAACAAAGAGAAACGGGACTACGACCTGACGCCGAGCAATTCTTACCTCAAACCGACGCGGGCCGTTTGGTGGCTCCGGTCTTTAGCCTAGCGTGACGACGGCCTGGTGGGACAGAAACATGTAGCGAGCGGTGCACCGGGACCAGCGTGTGCACCGGCCAGCAGCATCTAACATTAAAAGTGTGCAATCTCAGACCAACGCTCTGTGGCAGTCATTGTCTCAAAGTGTGACCAGATTTAACACACACACACACACACACACACACACACACACACACACCTGTAGGTTTGTGCACGAGGAACGTGCACAGTGTTTTGCCGAAAGGCCAGATCACACAGCCACACTGTTCTCCGACACAGAAATCTGAAAACTCCCTTTTCATATTGAAAGTTCTTGGTCCTTGATTATTTAACCAAAACAAACAACAACAAAAAAAATAATAATAATAAAATAAAACTATTTTTCAGAGTATTTTTCTTGTAAATGTGTGACTTTGACATCTCAGAATTTCAGGTTTGTCCTCATAAATTTCTCATAAATTTACCACTTTAATCTCAGAGAATATTCAAGTTTTTTTTCTTGTGAGTTCTGAGATTTTTTCTCAGATTATCTCTATAATATAATTTGTCCCCCCTACAATGGCCCTGGTACTCTGTCATAATTTGTCTCTTGATTTAACAAATAACGACCTGACAAATTTATGAGGAAAAAAATCAAAAAGTCTGAGATTATAAAGTCACAAATTTATGAGAAAAAACAAACAAAAAAAAAAAGGTTTTCTTCTACCATGGAATTTAATAATCCTGGCCGTTTCAGCCCAGAATCAGCTCTCATCGGCTCTAGCTGTGTTATTTTCATATTCATCTCCATGTCATGAACGACATCATGACATCATGGAAGACCAGCGCTCGTTCCTGCAGTGTCGTCACGGCAACGAGGGATTGGACAGGTTTTGTCCACGCCGCCCGGCCCTCTGCTCGCTCCACGGCCTCTCACGAGCTCCTCCGAGGCCCCAAACAGTGGCTCCGTCTGCACTCAGTCAAACTTTATTCGCACAAAGAAACTGACACAGAGCGCTGCACACACACAATAAAACAGGAAGGAAGAAAAACAGCAACACAAGAAAACAGGAAACGCTAAATCTGCAGTAGAGCTGCGGAAACACCGGAGGCAAGATTACAACTGATAAAGAAACAAGAAGCCAGATAAACACTGAAGAATAAAGAGCAGAAGACAAAAGCAGATAAAGAAAAGTTTAAAAGGGGATGAAGTATAAAAAAGTAAATAAAAAAGTAGATAAAAGGTCGAGACAGAAGGAAAAGCAGAGTAATAAATTAGTAAGAGGAGAGGTATGAAAGAGAAGGATGAGGTACATGAACGTGCCTGTGAAGCAGCAGGTTGGGACGTCCTGGCTGAGTGTGGCCCTGCAGGCGCTCACACACAACACACTAAACACACCTCAGGTTATCTGAGCGGTCCAGGGCGTGGCCACACACTCATGGTGTTTTCAGGTGAACGTCATGTGGCGCTGTGTGTGTGTGTGTGTGTGTGTGTGTGTGTGTTGGCAGACTGTCAGCAGCTTCATAAAATTCAAATGTAAGGATCTGAAGATCAGTGCTTAAAGGAAAACTGCATCATCTGGGCCAGAATCCCCAGCCTGAGACCAGATGTTGGACACCATTTCCACCTCTGGACGTCCAGCGGCTCACTTCCTATGGGTAGCATTTCCTGTTAGCTTAGCATAAAGACCTTAAGTCAATGGGGGTCGTTAGCCTGGCTCTGTCAAAGTGATAAATAAACCTTCCAGCAGCTCTGAAGCGGTCTGAGTTACACTGGATCAGGTCGATCTGACGTTATGAAGTCACATTTACAAGAGTTTCTTCTCTTCTTCTTCTCCTAAAAGGCTCCACCTGTGCTGCCCCCTGCTGGCCGTGTCTCAGGCCTGCAGCTGATCCCCTCAGCAGATTCTACAGGAACAAGGAGATCCTGCTGATCTGAGCCCAGAATCAGCAGATTGTTTTCTTCTGAATCGGCCCAAGTCACAGCAACGTCTCTTCAGAGTCCAGATGCTGAGGAGGAGATTGGGGTTCTGGACTCAAACCAGCAGGATTTCCTTCAGACTGGATCCCACAGGAGGAGAACAAACTTTTCACAAGTTTTTCTCCTAAATTTACCACGTTAATCTCAGAGTTTTTTGAGGTTTTTTTTCTCATAAATAAAGTT
Organism: Myripristis murdjan; assembly: GCF_902150065.1. Lineage (NCBI taxonomy): Eukaryota > Metazoa > Chordata > Actinopteri > Holocentriformes > Holocentridae > Myripristis > Myripristis murdjan. The sequence continues at coordinate 31,202,541 of NC_043996.1, forward strand.
TTTTCTTGTAAATTTACCACTTAAATCTCCGAAAATACCCACATGTTTTTTTTGTTTTTTGTTTTTTGTTTTAGTCTGATCTCAGAAATTCAGAGATTTTTCTCAGAACATACCTCCTCTCCCCCGGCTGTGTATTTCTCTCTCCACACAGCGGCCCAGATTCTCCGTCAGTGTTTGACTTGTTTGAGGCGTTTCCTGCAGCCGTGTCGGCTCTGAGCTCTGAGCTCTGAGCTCTGAGCTCTGAGCTCTGAGCTCCAGGCCTCAGAGCGTCTCGTCAGGCTTCGTCTTTATCATGACTCGGCTTGGACACGCTCACCTGACGCACAGGAAGTGGAAGGCTGGTGTCTGTACAACCAGCCTGCCAGCCGACACAGGGACAAACCAGAAACGTCCACCAGATGTTCACGCAGCTGTTTGCCTGCACACACCTGACGGCACACGAGGAACAAAGAACAGAACAGAGTGCAGGTGTTGAAAAAGGGAAAAAAAAAAAGAGGAATAGTTAAATTTCACTTAAACACAGAAATCTGATGTTGATCCAGCAGCACTGATGGGACCGTTCAGTACGTCACTTTGATCATTCTGAATATTGTTTTGTCATTTTTTAAAAATATATTTTTACTTTTTAAAATTAATTCTCTAGTTTCATTTCTTATTATTTAGATTCCACTATTTTTTTCTAGTTTTTTTTTATTTATGTTTCAGTAGTTTTTTTGTTTTTGAATTTTTTTTACTAATTAGATTTCTCTGTTTTTCTCTGAAATTTACTGAAAGAAATCTGATCTGACCTTTCAATATATCTTTTTGATCATTATAAATATCATATCCCTGTCATTTAAAAAAATTACATATGTATATATATATATATATGTGTGTGTGTGTGTGTGTGTGTGTGTGTGTATACATATATATTTTTTAATAAATAATAATATAATAATATAGTAGTAATATATATGGCTTAATTTTTCTTTGTTTCTTTTTTTTAAATTACTGTATTTCAGTTTTTTTTCATGTTACCATAATTTTTGCTTTTTTACGTATATTACAGTAACTTTTTTTCCCCTGTATGTAATTGAAAGATCCAGTGAATTTGCTCCGTTTTCAACGGGATACTTTACTTCAGTCTGATTTTTACATGTAGCCTATCCATCATTTCATTAGACTTTATTCTTATAGCACTTTTCATACCAACCAACGTAACACAAAGAGCTTCATACAATAAAACAATAAAAAAAAATCAGGTAAACAAACCAGCATCAAAAGCAGAAAACAAACAGAGAGAAATAAAAGGAGAAGGCAGAAAAACTGTACAGTGGAGAGAAATCAGATAAAAAGTAAGAAGTTCAGGTAAAAGCTTAAGATGACACAAAATAATAACTCCCCCCATGTCTCTCTCTCTCTCACACACACACACACACACACACACACAAACAAACAGCTTGTACAATAAGGACAATAGATGCACACAGAGCCTCTCTCTCTCTCTTTCTCTCTCTCTCTCATTCACTCGTTCTACTGTTTTCGGAGCCGCCCTCATGCCGGCGGGCGGCAGGGGAGCTCAGAGGGGAGGAGCCTCTGAAACCCCCAGCACTTTTCAAAGTTTCATTCGCTCTAATTCACCAAAAAAGTGTCAGGACAAAAACAAAAACACACCCCTCACACCCAGTTCTGTCCCACCACCGCCCGTTTCATGGTGTGGGAGCCTCTGGCCCCGCCCACAAACTGTATCCAGCCCCGCCCACAGACAGCAACAAATCAAATCAGGGAACTCAAATATATATCAATAGCACCTCTCTGAGCTGTAGGCTGTAAGTTATTTAAATTAAATTAGCTAAATTACATGGAATTTTATAAACAGAGGAGGCAGAGTAGTGTTTATATCATTTTTCTTGTTTATTATAAACACTACAGGAGATCTGGTTATATTAAATATTGCCCAATCAGCTGAGATGAAGTCATCAAGCTGCTGCTGCTCCAGCTGCTGAACGACCGTCCGTCCTCAAGTCTGTTCTCCAGAGTCGACCTCGACAAGTCCCAACTTCAAAGTTCACAAGTCCCAACTTCAAAGTTCGCCAAGTCCGAACACCCAGCATCTGGCCCCGCCCACAAACTGCATCCAGTCCCGCCCACAGAAGTCTCTGGCCCCGCCCACAGACAGTATCTAAAGGCATTACAAAACAAAACAAAACAAAAAAAAACAGCCTGAGTGAGCAGTTACAGGAATAAAGAAAACTGTTCACCAACTGATCGATCGCCAATATTTGATAAAATCCCAATGTGTGTGTGTGTGTGTGTGTGTGTGTGTGTGTTTGACATGAGGACAACAGGAACAACAGGACACATGAACTGCTGCTCATTGTTCTCACAGCAGAAACACACACACACACACACACACACACACACTATTCATCACACACACAACACAACTACACAAAGACTACTTACACACAAGTGACACACACACACAGTGGCCTCCAAACTGCACACACACTCGTGCTGAAAATGACGACACTCTTTTCTGATTATTGCAGTTTTGAAACCAGAGAAGAAATTATGTTTCATATCCAGTTCTGTAAACAACGTTTTCTGTGCAGAATCTCTTTAAATCAAAGCTTTCACAAGCAAATATACGTACAGCCTCTGTGTGTGTGTGTTTATGTGTGTGTATCAGTGACTGTGGTGACCAGTTTTATCACAGCAATGAGTTATATTACATAGGACACATTAAAAACAATAATAAACATTAATAAACTAACAGTGATGATAAATGTTATCTATATTGCACACTTCTGAAACAACATTGCTAAAGTGCTTCACAGAAAAAAATTACGACAGAGCATTAGGGCCATTGGGCGGGGAGACAAATTATTATATTCTGAGAAAAACAAGAACGAGAAAAAAAAAAAAACGTGCTGCAGCGGTGGCATCCTATTACATCACTATTACAGTACCATGCTGGAATTCATATATTATGTAGCCAAGTATTATATAATATTCCAAGAAAAACTTGGATATTCTCTAAGATTAAAGTTGTATATTTATAGGGGGAAAAAATCACAAATTTATGAGGAAAATACCTCAAAAATTCTGAAACTATAAATTCACAAATGTATGAGAAAAAAATTTGGAAGATTTTTTTTTTTTTTTTTTTTTTTTTTTGGAGGAACCAAGGAACCAAGAACCAAACTCAGCAAAGTGAAGCGATGTCATTTCTTCACCAAAAAAAAAAAAAAAAAAAGAAAAAGAAAAAGAAAAAAAAAGTAAAACAAAAACTACGTTTCAGGGTGTTTTTCTCATAAATTTGTGAGTTCTCTTTCTGGTAAATGTACCACTATAATTTAAGGTTTAGCCTCAGGAAACTCTTTCCCTTCATAACTTTGACACGCAGTTTTGTCGTTACTTCTGTCCCTGAGGCGTTAAACCCATAAAACCTGTTCTCAGCACCGGCTGACTCTGTATTATGATATGAACCTTGGAAAGACCGCCTTCAGATATTTCACCCAATTTGTCTGGACTAATTAACAGAGCACACTCAAACTTGACAAACTAATATCTACTGGGCAATTCAAATATTGGGTTAGAGGATTTATTGATTTTAGGTGTGACTGTTTAACATAATGTGCTTGTAATTTTATTCTCTTTCATACCTGTGCCCAGGATATCTTAGAATGCCTTATTTATCATTTCTTCATGCTGTTGTCTAATTCTCTGTAATTCCCTTGCAACTGTATTATTTTAACATTACATATCTATGTCATAATAATTATCATTATGTATTTTTATTATTGTATATTAGTTTTGTTTTGTTTTTTTCTTGTTTTAGACTGTAGTCGGGTCGCACTTGCAAATGAGATTTGGATCTCAGTGTGACTTCCTGATTAAATAAAGTAGAAATAAATATAATCACCATTATACACCAAGTTGTGTTTTTAGGGTGTTTTGCCAGACAGTCCTTTACTATATAATGAGGTTTACCAGGCTGTTACATCACCGACCAGCAGCCAATCATAGCCTCAGTATCTCACTGATGCAATAGTATCTTTATCTCACATCAGCAGCACATTATTGGCTGATCAATAACGAAGTCAAGGTGGATGCTTGTGTCATCTGTTTCAGTTTTTACATAAACCACATTACCATCCTGATCCGTCCACTTGTGGGTGAGCCTGTACAATTCACTCTCCTCATTCATAATCAGTTTCTAGTCCAACATATTTTATATGAATCACTCCTGTATTACCACTTGGAAAACAGCAAACAGCAGCAAATCAGAAAACACACTGAGGTTTGTGTGCTGGACGATTTAAATAAAGGCGAGCGAATTGCATATTCATTGATTGGCACATACTAAATGTGTAGTTTCATCTATTTTCACATGAATTTTAAGACATGAAGGATTTTTTATGAAAAAAAAAATTGTTTATATGTGTTAATACGTTTTTTTTTCTCGTAAATGTACATCTTTAATCTTGTATATTGAGAGTTTTTTTTTCTCAGAATATTACCCCGCCTCTCCCACGGCTCTGTAATTTTAATACTCAAGATTTTTTTTTTTTTTTTTTTTTATAATTATTTTTATTGCTTTCATCGAGAGATAATACAAATACCAGCATACTGTATACCTTTGTTCTCAAAACACAATACAATTCCTACCAGTAACAGTATTCCTCTACTTCACAAGGTCTTAGACTCAAGATTTTAGCCCAGAATCACATCTATTATCATAAGCATCCGACTCGGACCTTTTTCAGAGGAAAACAACATTCTGATTTTCGAGCTTATTCTCATAAAATTTACAACTTTAATCTCAGAGAATTTTTTATTTTCTCATGAAAATTTGTGACTTCATAATATCAGACTCCATAATCTTCTTAATCCCCCCTGTTTTTCTCCCTACAATGGCCCTAACACACTGTGGTATCCATATATATATATATATATATATATATATATATATATATATATATATATATATATATATATACATACATAAAACAGATATAAATACAGCATCAGGGAAATTTATTTTTATGGCAAACAAAATGTGAGGAAGTGCAGCGCAGGGGGCAGCGGGCACCCCGGCGGGAGGCAGGGGGGTTAATCCACGGTCTGTGCCCCCTCCCCCCCGGGTGCTTGTGAACGCCCCTGTCTCCATCACAGCAGCAGCAGGTCTTCCATATGAGAGGACTCTTGTTTTGAAACCAGCAGCGTGGTTCCGGAAGTGCAGGGAAGCGGCTCCCCTCCTTTGTAGCGGACGGACAGGCGGCCTTCATGTCCGAGCTCCACCAGAGATCCGCACAAACTGAGCCTCGTCGCGCTTCTCAGACGCTGTTGATGCCTCGGTGCCCGCGGGGAGGAAGACCCTGAGCTCCGTGCGCTTCTGTTTGTCACCATGGCCGTCATGAACACCAAGGCTCTGCACGAACAGCTGTCCATCATCATGGGGGCGTTGACCAAGGCGGCCGTGGCGGAGATCTGCGAAGTCGTCGACGAAGGTTACGCGGTCCTGCAGATGGAGATCAGCCGCAGCCACAAGGAGAACGAGGACCTGAAGAAGAAGCTGCACCTCATCGAGTCCATCGTCGTGCGGGGGAGCAGCGGGAACGCGGCCGGGAAGGGCGCCGCGGTGCCCGGCGTGGAGGACGCGCAGCCGGCGGAGGCGGCGCAGCAGGACGGGGAGGCAGGAGCGCCGGCCGGGGCAGAGGATGCTGCCGCCGCCGTGAGGGAGGTAAACACCCGGGGAGGCTCCAGCAACATCTGGAGCCAGCACCTGTGTTGACTCCCATCCGATCTGACATCTTAAAACATAAAAAATGTGTTTTTATCCTGTGGATGGTGAAGCAGCAAAGGCTTCAGCGGCGGTACTTTACAGTGATTTTTGTCTCGGAGGTCAAATATTCCCATGTTTTAGTTATAACATAAAGCTGCGGAGATGGGAAGTGCAATCACAAGATAAAAATATGTCAAAATCATGATTTACTAACTCTTGGCCACGAGATACGACAGTTTCCCTCAATCTAATGAACTCTTTCCCATGATTTATTTAGTGTATACAGTAGGAGTGAGGAAGAAATCAATTCACACAAGTATCGCGATTCATTTTTTCAACAATTTTTAAATACATTTTTAAATAAAGACATTTATGTGAAACTAGACGCCCCAGGGAATCTGTTGCTAAAGGTGTGCAAAATTTTGGAGAGAGAAAAACTTATGTGGTCATTTCCAGCGGGGTCCCTTGACCTCTGACCTCCAGGTGTGTGAATGAAAATGGGTTCTCTGGGCAGCCACGGCTCTCCCCTTTGCAGACACGCCCACCTTCTGCTAATCCCATGCAGTTTGGGCCCCAAAGCCTGCAGTCCACATGTGTTCTTGTGGCCTGTTGTAAAATGGTGTGTGTGTGCAGACTGGGGCCTAAACAGTCTTGGAGCTGCATCAGTTGGCTTTGACTGGAAAGCTGAGACTGGACGTCGCTGTAGAAAATGACCTCTAGTGACCTCTAGGAGAATCACAGCCTCATCAAACTTTACAGTCACAAACTAGGAGAATTCACTGAACTAAAATCACAATAAATCATAATATCAAATCATAATACATATGGAGTCGGCAACAAAGTATCACAACAGTATTGAATTGTGAGGTAAATATAGCTCTGGTGTAAAATGTGGAAAAGTAAAGACAAAGTCTGCTGGAAAATGATCAGAGCGCAAAGTGACGTCTGCAAATGTCTTCCTTTACAAAAAAACCAAGTGTCAGCTCTGTAATGATAAAGGCAGATAAAGGAAAGTGAAGCTGGAATCTACTAATGCCATCACTCATTAAAAAAAGTCTGTCCTGTTTTTTTTTTTTTTTTTTTTTTTTAGGAATTAATGAGATCATTATTTCAGGATTTTGAGAAAAGTTTTCATGAAAACTTTTTTTTTTTTTTGCTGTTTTTCTGAATTAATGAGAATTAAGTCTGAATTCTGAGATAATGATCTCATTAATTCAGAAAAACAGGAAGGCTGTGGGTTTTTGTTGCTTCTCTCAAGTGAAAGCTTTACTCTTCCGTAATGGAATCGAACAAAATGTCATTGAGATTAATTCTGCATCCCACCATCTAATCGGTAAACTGACTAATATAATCTCCTCAGCTCTGAGATATTATTCCAACACATCACCTCAGGAGATATGAGAGCAGATACAGCCACTGATTTATCTTCCATATGCATATTTATGCTTAAAAAAAAAAAAAAGATGATAAAATCCAAGAACTGGCAAAATATGCAATGAATTCTGTTTTAAATCAGTGGTAATAATCTGATTAAATTCATAGTGATTGCTAGATGACTCATAAATACTGGTACAGAGGACATTTCTGATTGGTCAGTGATTTAATATTTTAAATCAGCACATCCTGTTCCTTTTTATTTGAACGATACTGATCAGTTCATTTTATAATTCACCCACAGTTCCTGTCATCCCCGCCCCCCTCAGTTAATCTTATCTTACCCTTTTATATTTAAAGAGTTTCACGACTACACAGATCTGTTTCATGATGAGCCTCTGTTGTCTTGAACGTCACTCATTTCATTTCAGTTTTACAGATACTGGCCAACATTAATCTCAGTGTAAAAATGCATTTCAGACATGTTCATTTACCCCGTCATCAGTGTAAAGCTGCATGCCGGAAAGTTTAATTTGCACTCATCAGATATGACATCAATACTGTAGTTTTTGTGGTTTTATGACTAAAAAGCTTTAACTTATTACTTTCTGCAGCTTCCGGACGTGGTGCTGATCAAAGACGAGGACTCGGACAGCAACGACACGTTCGACGAAGGTGGGTGAGACCGTGGCCGTGGCCTGTGAGGTCATTAAACGCATCACCACAGGAGAACAATGGCCTGTGCGGTCATTAAACTTATCACCACAGGGGGACGGTGGCCCTTGAGGTCATTAAACACATCACCACAGGAGAACGGTGGCCTGTGAGGTCATTAAACACATCACCACAGGAGAATGGTGGCCTGTGGGGTCATTAAATGCATCAACACAGGAGAACGGTGGCCTGTGAGGTCATTAAACACATCACCACAGGAGAACGGTGGCCTGTGAGGTCATTAAACGCATCACCGCAGGAGGACGCACTAGTCTTTTCTCTAGTATGATCACCAAAAAACTACATTTTCTGTATGTTTTTAAAATTTTTATTTTTTGCTTAGTTTTTTTAAGTAGACAAAACTGTGTCAGTTAGTTTTCGAATGAACTCATTTATGTTTGAGTGAAATGCTCCGATGGTTCAAAATTCATAGTGAAGGAGAGGAGAATGAGCAGGGGCGAGGGCTCAGGATGAGTATTTTGTTTTTGGCTTAAAATACGATATGAACTCTCTGTATCTCCCCCTTTGTTTGTTTGTTTGTTTTTTTTAGGTTTTTTAATATTTTTTGTTCAGATTCAGTTTAAGTAACGTCATGGCCCATCTAGTAGGGGATTGGTGCCATTCAAGCCGCGAAGTCGTATCATCAACGCTGCGTCTCTCAATGGCGGATGTTGTTGTTGTGGCGAAGCGATAATAAGATTTCTCTTCCTGTCAGGTTCCAAGACGTCTGCGGACGGCGGGACGGGCGTGGCGCTGGTCAGAGAGAGCGCCGCCTCCTCGCAGGTCAGGAGCATGAAGAGACACTGGCCAGGAGGCGAGGACGCCGTCTGCCAGGCCGAGAAGAAGAAGTCGTCTGAGCAGCACCCGCTGAAGAGCCCGGCCAAGCTCGCCGCCGCCGCCGCCGCCACCACGCAGAAGAAGACGGTGTCCCAGTACACACTGGACTCCCCCTGCAGCGAGCCCGGCTGCTCCGGCCAGCTCGCCGGCGACGAGAAGGACGCCGGCGAGTCCGTTTGCTCCTTCTCCTCGCAGATCGACCCGGACGTGCGTCTGGTCCACCAGGAATGTCCGCTGGTTCCTGCGATGTCAGGCGCCGGCAGACAGGCGGCGTATTTCGGCGGCCACGACGTGCTGATGGAGTCTCAGTCGCCGACAAACAAATCGGAGCTGGACCTCAGCTTGACGTGGACCAAACAGGCGAAAGGCCAGGTGACGTTCACTCAGTTTCACCAGAGCGAAAGCATCGACGGCGACGCGTTCGGCCTGAAGCTCATCAGCGTGTCGGGCTCCTCGTCCACCGACTGCCAGCTGAGCGAGAGCAGCAACTCGGGCTTCGAGTTCGAGGACGCCGACATGATGAACTTCGCCCTGTACAGGGACCAGTCGGCTCGGCCGCAGCACTGCGGCGGCCAGCCGGGCGCCATCATCAAGGGCAAACGCTTCGTCTGCTCCATCTGCACCAAGACGTACGCCACGTCGCAGAACCTGGACGTTCACATGCGCATCCACACGGGCGAGCGGCCGTTCAGCTGCAGCCAGTGCGGCAAGAAGTTCACGCAGTCGGCTCACCTGAAGTCGCACCTGAGCGTGCACTCCGGGGAGCGGCCGTACTCCTGCACGCTCTGCTCCAAGAGCTTCATCGTCAAGTACAGCCTCAAGTTACACATGAAGAAGTGCCACGCCGCCGTGTGAGCGGGCCGGCAGCCGCCACGCCGCCTCATCGGTTTCACTCCAAAATGACCAGGATCTGCCTCCCACATCCTGTTTCCTCCTGCAGAGACACAAACCCGGCAAGACCCGAGCCGATTTACCTGGCAGCATGTCGGGATTAATATTCTGAGAACAAACATGCAGATTTTTCGAGATTAAAGTTGTAAATTAAGGAGAAAAACCCTTGAATATTCTGAGACTATCATAATTAATTTAGAAGAAAAAAACTCAAAAATTCAGATATTATGAAATCACAAATTTGCAAGAAAAATTCAAATTTTGAGATTAAATTGGTAAATTTGTGAGAAATTTAAAAAACTCACAAATTTATGAGAAAATTTATGAGATTAGTCACAAATTTGTGATAAAAAAACTGAAATTCTGAGATGAAGTAGTAAATTTATGAGATTTTTTTCTTTTTAAATTTGATTGTAAAGTCGCAAATTTGAGAAAAATTAAAATTTTGAGACTAAAGTGGTACATTTTGAGGAAGAAAGCCCTAAAACAAGTCAAATTCTGAGATCATAAAGTCACAAATTTATGAGTAAAAACTCAGATTCAGAGATTAATCATAAATTTCTGGGAAAAAAACTCAAAGATTCTGAGGTTCTAAAGTTACAAATTCACAAATTTAAATAAAACATAAATTCATCTTTAATGAGACATTAAATTGTAGAGAGTCAGGTTGTAAAACTTACAAACTTTTCCAGAACGAGTTTTACTTCAAACAATAATTTTGTAAGAATTTTTTTTTTTTTTTTTTTTTTTTTTACACGGTGGATGCCTCGTTTTGGAGTGAAACTTGAGATGTGTAACTTTTTGATCTTATTTTGTACTAATTCCAGTGTCTGTGATGTTGAGAAAAACACGTAGAGACAAAAAAGCCATTTTCAGAAAAATAAATAAGCTCTTTGAGATGCTGTAAATAATTTCTATCCGTTGTTCTCCGCAAATAAAAAGAAAGGAATTTGGAAAGTGTTTTGCATCAATTATTGCCTTTGTGAATACAGATGTGTGTGTGTGTGTGTGTGTGTGTGTGAGAGAGAGAGAGAGGCTCTAGAGTTTAAACCCATCATAATGTTCATCTTGCAGGTTGTGTCAGTCGTCAGAATGAACTCGTCTTTTTCCCGACATTTCTTTGTCTTTTTCCACTTCCAGTAAAAGAGACTTTTCATAATAATGATTCTCTTTGTTTATTTGTTTATTATTATTCAGGGTTTATTCCAAACACTTTTCTTAAGGTTTCTGTTCAAAAATTGTTTCTCTCAGTCTGGGAATCCCTGTTTTCCCCGCAGCTTCATGCAGATTTATATTTTCATCTGTCACCTTTTCATTCTCATCCATTCTTTCGCAGCTTTTTGAACTCGTTCTCTTGTCTTCCCTCTGTTCTCCACCTGTTTTCTGTTCGGGATCAATAAAGTTCATCCTTTTTTTTGGATTCTCTTTCCTGCTGGAATCCAGTTTTCTTTAAGAGGAGGGTCATGACCTTCAGGCTGTGAATACACATACAGCTTTTAATTTTATTTCTGACAGAAAAAAGAGGCAAAGCTACGGCCCGGGGGCCACATCCGGCCCCCAAGATGTTCTGAAGGGAAAGGAGAAAAAAACAAACATTTTTAAATTAAAATTTCACTTTTTAATTGAATTATTGCAACCAGTTATGACTGACTTTAAATTCCAAAGGCACACATATTTTTATATTTCTTATTTATTTTTTTTCTGTTTCTCATAATTAAATTTGTCTCTGGAGAGTTTGGGCGGCTGCAGCTGAGCCGGGTTCCCCTCTCGTTGATCAATAAAGTTTTTCTGATTGATTCACATTATTTAACTGTTTATTGATCCATTTAACTGTGTAATCATTTATACCTGTAGGACCTGACTAATTCAGCAGTGCAAAATCCCCTTTCTTCCATATTATTATCATATTATTACATCTTATTTCTGTATTTATTGTAATATTTTGTAGGATTAATTCACATATTTATACATAACACACTTTTTTTTTTTTTTTTTTTTTTTTTTTTTTTTTTTACAAATTTCTAAGGCTGATATTTTGGTTTGTTATTTATTTTTCTGTCATATAATTTATATTATATAATTTATATAATTTAATTCTACTGAGTCTGAACAGCTGCAGCTGACCCAGCTCCCATTGATAAATAAAGTATTTCTGATTGATTAAAACTATTTAAACTGTGTAATAATTTATCCCTGCCGGCCTTTACAATAATTGATCAGTGAAATATCCCTGAGTAGTTATGGTGTATATAGGTAGACTTTTTTTTTTTTTTTTTAACATATGTTCAGTTTCTTATTTCTGGATTTATTGCTGTAACGTTTTGTAGAATTAATTAATTAATTCACATATTTATACATAATTCACACACCTTTTTTCAAATTGTCTAAGTCACATATTTTTTCTTCTTTTTTATTAATTTTCCTCTGCAGAATCTGACCCTGCCTCCTCTCGCTGATCGATCAAAAAAAAAAAAAAAAAAAAAAAAAAAAAAAAAAAAAAAATCTCATTCTGATTCTCTGATACTCCACGCATGCGCCCTGTAACTTCCGGGTTTATCTCCGCTTTGTTGACGGCGGAAGGAGGAAGCGCACGTTAACATTAGCGGCGTGCGCGCGTGTCTCCTGCAGCCTCGCGACAAAACAGCAGGTTGTGTTGCCGGTGTCTGCACGCGCACACACACACGCGCACACACACACGCACACGCACGCAGGGAGGCAGGCAGGATGTCCCCGGCCGCCGCCTTCCACGCGCAGCTCGCCTCCATCATGGAGGTGCTGGCCAACACGGCGGTGGCGGAGATCTGCGAGCTCGTGGACAGCGGCTACTCGGTGCTGCAGCTCGAGCTCTCGCGCAGCCGGAAGGAGAACGAGCTGCTGCGGCGGAAGCTGCGGCTCATGGAGCTGCGAGCCGCGCGCGCCGCCGCCCTGCGCGCCGCGAGCACGGCCGGCGGCGCGCTGGCCGGGAGCCGCGCGCGAGCCCAGCTGAGCGGTCACCTGGGAAACCACGTGAGGAGGACACCTGGCGGTACGTGCACACCTGGCCGCACCGGCCCGCGCGATGCGCCGGTGTATCGACATGAGGCGGAGCGCATGCGCAGATCCAGAGGACTGTGTGTGTGTGTGTGTGTGTGTGTGTGTGTGTGTGTGTGTGTGTGGCGGGGGGATCTGAGAAGAAACCCTGGATATGCTCTGAGATTAAAGTGGTAAATTATGAGGAAAAACTCACATTTATGACAAAACTTTATTTAATTTTATTTAATTTTATTTATTTATTTGGTTGAAGGATCAACTTCGCTTCACTTTGCTGGATCCGGTTCTTGGTTACTTCACCCCAAAAAAACAAACAAACAAACAAAAAAACAGTACAACAAAAACTGCTTTCCCAGGTTTCTGTCTTGTAGATCTGTGATGTAATAATGTCAGAATTTTCTAGCTTTTTTTTTTTCTTAGAAATTTGCGAGTTTAATCTCAGAATTTGAGTTTTTTTCTTGTACGTTTTTGTTGTGATAATCTCAGAATTTTTCTCAAAATATTTTTCTCGTAACTTTGTAACTTTATAATCCCAGAATTTTCCAAGTAGTTCCTCAGAATATTCCCCCGTCATCGTTGTGGCTCTGTCATTTTTTATTTTCTCCCTAAAGTGAATACGCCGTCATCAAGTGTTTTATTGATCTGTTCTGATCAATAAAACACTTTGTGAACTGCATCCAGCTGGTGTCATTATATTCATATCGTGTATCGTGTTGCTGTCCAGATGTTTGCCGTAAATATCGAGCTCTGAATTTTTGCGTGTATCTGCTGCTTGGTTTGGTTTAGTGTGAGGTTGAGTGTATTAATATTGTAATCCATAATCTGACAGATGAAAAGCTTGTGGAAGGCGTGTGAACAGAGCCTGACTCAGAATAACTGTTATATCATTTTAATAATTAATAATTTAATGATTTATCTTCCTCTGATGTTTGTGCCGTACGCCCTGTGGCGTCGTTTTACCGCGGCGACCGCCTCGCTCGCCTCAGCTCAAACTTTTGGTTCCAACTTGTTTGTTTGTTCCAGCCGAGGCGGTGGCGGCGGCGGCGGCGGCGGCAACAACGGCGGCGGCGGCGGCGCCCACAGCGGCGTGCGGAGGCGGCGAGCCGGCAGCCGACCCGGGACAGGACACGGCCCACAGAGAGGTGAGAGGGGGCGAGGGGAAGCCAGAGGAGTGAAGGTCCTCTTCCACACCTTTACCTGTTCTGTGACTCTGTGACTCTGGCCAATCACGAGCCACGGAGGGAGGCTGCAGGTCGTCATGCCAACCAAAACCTCCACCAGCCGATTTCACTACTGATTAGCCAGGGGAAGCCTGAAAGCGTTAAAACACAACAACAACAACAAAAAAGAAAACAACAAAATGTAAAAAAGAAGACGAGGAGCGGTACAAAGCAGACCTAATGTTAATGTTACAAGGAAAAAAAGATGTTTTCATGTCGGCTGCAGTTTATGCTGCGTTCCTTTGGGTAAAAAAAAAAACAAGTCGGAACTAGAACAAAAATGTGTTGAGCCCAACTTCCAATGTAAATGTGTTCCATTGTATTAGGTTGGAAGTAGTAGAAACAAACATGGACGCCCCCACGAAGCTAATGTTTCTTCGGCTAGTTTATATTCAGTTAACACTGTTCAGTAACCTTAATGTTAGCAAACATGAGCCAGCTAAACCAAGTTTACAGCGCCAGCGTTAACGTTAGCTAGCACCATCGTTAGCAAGCTAGCTGGGCGAGAGCATAATGTGCGCAATTTATTGAAAAGGCATCAAAATACAGTTTGGCTAACATTACATGGGACTAATGAGAAATTGCAACGCATCGAACGGTTCACTCTGCTCAAAATACGAGATAAAATCAATATTCGAGGGGAAATAAATTCCACTGCGGGCGCTAGCTGCCATGTTGAATCTGCTCCGTAAATAACGAGCTCGATCTACAACGAAAAGCTCCAAGTTCCCGTCTTGAGATTCCGACTCCTTCGGGTGTTCCATTGCTATATTCTGTGTAGGAGGTCGGTTTTTTCCAAGTTCCGACTTGGTGCAATGTACAAAGGAACGCAGCATTAGTTTAAAGAAACACGACGTTAGCGAGGATTTATGATGTGACGTGAAAAAACACATGAAATCGGACGACAGCGAGCACATCCTGTATCACACACCGAGTTTATTCTTCAGTCCTTTCCCTGTCCAGGAAACATGATGTGTCGAAACGTGCCGTCCCACTCCTGTCTATACCATGTGGAGCCCTGCAGCCTGGATACTTTAAAAAAAACAAACAAACAAACAACAACAACAACAACAACAACAAAAAAAAACGGTAAACAGCCGTTATAAAAGAGAAAAAGAGGAAAGAAGAGCAGTACTCAAATGACCGTGGGAGGTTCAAACGACGTCAGCGCTCCACCCAGTTTACTCCTCAACCGTTTCTTTAATTTTTTTGCTTAATGATGCTGTTTTGACAAAAAAAAGGGTGAATTGATTATTTGGCGTTTTCTCTCGCCTGCTCTGTACGGCAAGAGCCTGGATCATGATCAAATCTGGCAGCCGGTTCTTTAATCGCCTGGGCCGCGAGGAAAGCAATAAACGCAAAATAAAAAGCACAACATATTTTTGTGTTGTCATGGTAACGTGTGTCGACATGTAGGTATGCCGTCAGGTAGGTCTGGGCGGGCTCGGGGCTCAGGCCTTAGGGGGCGACTGGGCCACTGATTGGCTCCTCCTCTCTACCTGGAGGTGATCAGTGAAGTCACCTGGTGGAGTTTTTGGTTGGCATGACGACCTGCAGCCTCATGGCCTCCATGGCTCGACCCGCCTAGTGTAGAATAACTCAGATTAAATAAACATCTGAAGCAGAAACCTGGTTTATTATATCTCCTCAGGCAGAGGACAGTAATCTGAGCTGGTCCAAGGATTCACAATCTGTATTCCACCTGCTTTTATACCTCTCATTAAAGGGATAGTTCAAATTTTTGGACATGAAGTTGTATGAAGTCCTCCCCGGCAGTGTGTTGCATGAAAAGGGATTTTTCTCTGAAATAGCTGCTTCCGGCTCGTTTGCTGGGGTCACAACACTAAAAAGTCTTGCTTCTTAAAACAACCTGCATTCAAAATTGTAATAAATTTCTGTCACAAAACCAACTCCAGGTAAAAAGTCAGACTTCACAATCACACAGCACCATTTTGGCTCCGTCAGTAATGCAGACTATCCCTTTAACTCCTCCAGTTGTGGGGCCAAGATCAAGCCCCTTCCGCCAGTTTTATTTATTATAAAACTGGCAGAAAGGGGCTGATATTTATGAGTTTGTACACATTTGTTTGGTAGGAGTCCAGATTAACCGAGAGTATTGTCATTTCTCACGGTTAATTTGAACTCCAGGGATTTTTTTTTAGAAAAGCTGTAAACTCGTTAATTTGTTGTTTGACATGACCACTGTGCTGCGTTTTTGTTTTTGTTTTTTTTGTTTTTTTTAATGATGATGATGATGATGATGTTGTTTTTTACCTCTTCCCTGCTCTCGTGGCAGCTCTCTGCAGCTGAACCGGTGAAGCTGCAGCCTCCGGTCATCAAAGTGGAGCGGGACGAGGAGCCGTGGACCGATGCCGAGCATGACGGTGAGAAATGACTGTTTGTTAGACGTCACTCTGGTATGGAAGCGTGGTGCTGCCACATCGAGAGAAAAAAATGGGGGCTCATTATCACGTAATAACGTGAAAGGTTTATTGTTATAACAATATAGTTTCACGATATAACGTAAAAAATATCACGTTATTTCATGATATGAAGTTTTCACGTTATAACGTGAAAATTTCATATCTTGAAATAACGTGATACCTAATCATCCACGTCATACACGCCTCTCCTCAGTGAGCTTGAACATCGCCATGGACTCTCCACTGTCCAGATTTCTCCGAGGTCGTGGGGTGTCAGAGGACTGTCTCCAACGCATGGAACAACATGTAAACAAAAACACGTTTCACGAAATAATGTGATACTTTCACGTTATAACGTGAAAATTTCCTATCTTGAAATAACGTGATACCTATCACGTTATAACGTGAAAAATTTGTATCACGAAATAACGTGATACCTATCACGTTATAACGTGAAAAAGTCGTATCACGAAATAACGTGATACTTTCATGTTATAACGTGAAAGCATATCATGAAATAACGTGATATTTTCACGTTATAACGTGATATTTTCACGTTATAACGTGATATTTTCACGTTATAACGTGAAAAAATCATATAATGAAATAACGTGATAATTTCACGTTATAACGTGAAAATATATTGTTAGAACAATAAACTTTTTACGTAATTACGTGATACTGAGCCTCTCGGTTTTTATTTTCTTGGTCTGGCAGCTCTACGCTTCCGTACTCTGGTGTGTTCTTACTGTAAATATTTGAATCATTTTGTGACAGAAGTGCAGGTGGGAAGAGCTGTGTGCAGTCTTTGTCATTACGCTCTTAAAGTCTCCATGAAAGGACTTCAACTTCCCGTGAGACAGCGACATAATAGTAATAATTATAATAATAATAATAATAATCCATTTTATTTATAGGCGCCTTTCTAAACACTCAAGGTCACTGTACAATAGCAGCAACAGACAAACAATCAATCCACACAACACATCAAGTCCATCTACACAGCACAGACACAAGTCACCTGCACCTGCAGACGTCCTGCACCAGTGGTTCTAAATCAAAATTTCAACCAATAAAACGTTCACAAATCTTTAAACAGCCTCTCTCATCTTCAACGGCGTATTCGTAGGGGGAAAAAATTACAGAGCTGTGGGAGGGGTTAATATTTTGAGAGAAAGAATTACTGAGATTAAATTCTTATTTTTACAAGAAAAAAACTCACAAATTTGGAAGAAATAAATGCAAAAATTCTGAGATTAAGTTTTTTTTTTTTTTTTTACTGTCTTGACTTTGCTGCAGAATCAGCAGATTGTTTTCTTCTGAATCGGCCCAAGTCACGGCAACGTCTCTTCAAAGTCCAGATGCTGAGGAGGAGATTCAAGTTTATTTCTTATAAATTTGAGGGTTTTTTTCATAAGTTTACAACTTTGATCTCAGGATTTCCAATTTTTTTCCTCATAAATTTGTGAGTTTTTTTTCTGGTAAATTTAACACTTTAATCTCAGAGAATATCCAAGTTTTTTCTTGTAAATTTATGACTTTAGTGACGAGGTTTCCAAAGATCCCAAACATGAGCTGCTGAACTCCAGAGAAACGTGTCTAAAATGATACACAAGACATGCAGATCTTTTCTATTTGATGTGATTCTGCAGCTATAAAACAACAGCCTGTTGGCTTTGAATTTTTCGCTCAGTATCAGTTTCATGGAGCTTCAGCAGAGACACAACATGGAGGAGACTCTGTCCTGCAGGTTTTTCTAACTTTGCAGGTGCTTCAGGTGAAATTTAGAGGAAAAATCAAAGTGGTTCCTTTAATGACATGATTTGGTTTCTTTGTAAAGAAGTCCCTTTGGAGTAAAATAGATCCCAGTAAAGAAAGAGACCTGATATTTTGCTGTTATTTTGTCAGGTTTTTGTCTTGCTGTTGATGGACAGCCCGGGGAATCCAGAGCCAAGACAGAAGCCCCGCCCCTGGCGACCAAACAGGAAGTGTCAGAGCAGGACAGCAGCACTTCCTGCTCCTGGGCGGCCGGTGAGGTCAGCAGCCCGCCCACGTCGTCAAACCTGACCGCCTGCAAGAGATCAGAGAGCAGCACGGGGCTGCCCGAGCCGGTCAGCTACGACTGCATGGTGTATAACCCGCAGATCCAACATGGCTCCTGCAGTACCCAGAATCCTTTGAGTGAGGATCCCGGATGCTCTTACACTCTGAGCACCAGCGTTAGCGTTTCGGCTCCCTCCGACACAGGCAGCAGCTTCCCTTTTGTTATCAGTGAGGTGACACACCAGCCGCCTGCAGGTTTCCCAGACAGCAGGCAGAGGGCGCCGCCGCAGTCAGACGAACCTCCGACGACCAGGAAAGAGATCACGGCCGCACCCAACGCTTTCATCCTGAGGGAGGGCTGGCGGTCGCAGGACGCGGCGCCCGCCTCCAGAGACGAGTCGGGCGGGAAGTCGTTCGTGTGCAGCTGCTGCGGGAAGACTCTGGCCTGCCTGAAGAACCTGAAGACGCACATGCGGGTCCACACGGGCGAGAAGCCGTTCGGCTGCGCGCTGTGCGGCAAGCGCTTCTCCGACTCCAGCAACCTGAAGCGGCACCAGAGCGTGCACACGGGCGAGAAGCGCTACAGCTGCGTGCACTGCGGCAAGCGCTTCGCCCAGTCCGGCTCGCTCAAGGTGCACATGACGGTGCACACGGGCTGCAAGCAGTTCAGGTGCCTGTACTGCGGAAAGACGTTCATCTCCGCCAACCACCTGCGGCGCCACATGAGCGTGCACGACGCGGAGAAACACTTAACGCCCACGCTGCACTGACGTTTGATTTCTTAAGGTACTTTTGTGCAGAACACCCTCACCTAATCCCAGTCAAACACCCGCTGGGTCACTCATGTAAAAAACACATGCACTTACGCTAATGCATGTGTGTGTGTGACTGTGTGTGTGATTGATCGGCCACTCAGAGAGGCTTCGATCCACCTGTGTAGCATCTGCTGCTACAAAACATTTTCATCAAGAGAGAGAAGACGAGTGTTTGTACAAGTTGTTTCTTGTGTTTTGATCGCCTTTCATGATGCTGAGAGTTCCCTGTCAAGACCAGCAGTGGATGCAGCTGCTCTCCAAACTTTATTTTTAGAGACATTTATTCTTGAAAACCTAACCGGGAAGCTTTGAATGATGAAATCAATGGCTGTGGTTACACTTGTCTTTTCAGTGCAGATTCTGTGATCAGATGCACCAGCTCAGATCTCAGCTGTATCCAGATACTTGTGTCGACACTGGACCCTTCAGTGCCACCTGCCTGATCGGATAGTGATCGGATATAAATTCAGCACAGATATGCTCCTGTGCTAAGTCCATCTAAAATGGCACCTGGTGCAAGAGAGAGCCTTCTCCTTTATATTTTGTTTACTCAGTAATGGTGCCAGAGCTCGAATGAGATGTGCTTTGTTGAGGAGTGAGCGGTGGAGACGTTTGATTACTGCAGCTACTGTTTTCCTCAGAGCCGGAACAACTCCCATTCACAGGGGACTCCAGGTTTCAGATAGAAGCCACTGAAGGAATCTCCGATACTACGATACTTAAGAATGTTCAGATATGAAAGTAAACTTTTGAGTAAGTTTGATTGCAGCATCACAACTACCTACGTCAACACACTCAGCTTCAGCCTCTTGAGTCTGTGTAAAAGAGTGACTGTGGCACTCTGGTGGTCTGCCACAGGCTTGTCCTCCCATGGAGTCGCCCACCTGTTTGGTTTGAGTATAAAAGCTCAGTTGGACTGATTGTTCACGAGGAAGCTGATGCCCTGCACTCTTTGCGTAAGCGATAGATTTGCTTTCCAAAAGGAGCACAGCTCCATGAGACTGAGAGGGGATTTGAGGAGGGAGGGTTTCCTCATTGTGCCGGAGCTGTTGATGGTTCGTATATCCTGATAATTAGGCCCTCAAAGGATGCAGCTGAACTCCACAACAGAAACGGCTCGTACTCATGGGTCCTGCTAGCAGTCTGTCCCGGTGAAGACCTGTAGCCAACCATATCAGCATATCACCAAGACATTTGAATTTGTTCTCTGTATATTCTTTCATTACAGCCCTCTTTGGCCATCTGATTTCGTTGTCTGGTTGATGCACTGGCCTGTTTCTAATATTGATATGAGTGTAATTACTTTTAGCACAGTGCTGTTGGACCACAGTGCCGTTAGGCAGCAGGTCTCCGCTGTGCTCCAGCTCTGGTTTTCCTCCATCTTTTCAGATCATTTGATCATTTGCTAGGCTGATTTCTTACTTTCACACTAGGTGCTCTGTAGAGGAACCGCCATGTAGCAGGAGGATGATGCAAGACCTACATTTGATCAATTTCCAGATTGTGCCCACATGCTGTCCATACTTCACTGAGATCCCAACTCAATGCGAGCCGGACCACCTCGACATGTGGTCTGGTTGATGTGAACAAGAACCGATCTCGGTGCGTACACACCTTGACAGTTAATGCGTCCTGGCATGAGTCATTCATTCATTCATTTTTCCACTCCACTTATCCTGGTGTGGGTCACAGGGGTGCTGGAGCCTGTCCCAGCGTTCACTGGGTGGAAGGCAGGGGAACACCCCGGACAGGTCACCAGTCCATCACAGGGCAGTCCTGGCATTGTCCGATCACAGAAGTCACATTGAAAAGACAAGTGTAACCATGGCCATTGTCTCAGTTTAGCTCCTGTCAGGGTGAACCGTTGTTCATGAATAGGCTTGGGGCAGTGTGGGAATTTTTTAAACTGGTACGATGCAACCAGAAGTATCTTTCAAAACTGGTAACACTGGTGTGATGACCAGATTTAACCACAAGATGGTAGACTGACATATAGGTCAGTGATCATTTGCTAGGCTGATTTGTGGCTCTTCTTGGTTGTTTGGCTTAGTTCTCGATTGTTCTTGATTATTTTGGGCCCCTGATCTCTGTGCCATGATCGCTCAGTCTGGTGTGTTCTTCATCTCCTGTCAGCTGAGGTCTAAACGTACTCGAGTCCACTTGTAGCACAGACTCTTCTTCTTCTGCTGTGACATGACAGCTAGCGGAGCATCTGCGTTTTGTCGGTCAAAACATGATTTCATATCGGTATCCTGTAAAGAAAATACTGACACCTCAAGTGTTGTTTTTTCTGTCATATTTATTTATGCTGCATTAAATAAACATTTCATCTGTTGAATGAAGATTAAACATCTGCAATATCTCTCTCTCTCTCTCTCTCTCTCTCTCTCTATATATATATATATATATATATACATATATTTTTTTTTATTTTTTTTGCAGAGTAAGGCAGACCTCCATGTTACCTGAACATCAGATCAAACCGGAGAGACTAAAGCAGTCTAGCACAGCCTTAACTATTCATTTGGTGTTGTGCAAACAGGAAGACATTTAAGTCTCACAGATTTTGTCTGACATATGTTGATTTTTGAGTTTTATCCTCTTTGCTAATGAGAAACCAGTTGTGGACGGTTAAATCAGGGAAACTACACTGAGACTTAACTTAGAAAACTGACACCAGTTGCTAGCCAGAGCCTGTTCATCACAGTGGTGGGGCACCTCTCATGGTGTAGGGAATGATGTGTCCACTAGGTGGCGCATGTAAATGTCAATATGTAGCTATGGCAATGGCGCTACTTCGCATTCATATTCTTATTTCTCAAAGGTACTGCTTTTCATTGTTGATGTCTTTCAGGTGTGTAAGTGTCGTCTGTGAAGAACTGCAGTGTTTCCTGTTCCCGATGTAACTTCCTCTTGTTCTGTTAAACATGATCGAATGCCTGTTAATGTTGGGGGTTTTTTTGTTTGTTTGTTGTTTTTCGCAGTTTCATGGTGGCAAATTTTTTTGACCATACACTCCAGATCCCTTATCACATCTGATCCCGCTTATATTTTGAATATGGTTCAAAGCACGGGACATACATACTGGTTGCCCTTTAATTGACCTAAATGTGAAAGGTTTTATTCAAAATTGCATCAACATTGTAGAATATATAAAAATGATATCACCTTCATATGTAAAAAGAAAAGGTCTTAAGATGACCCCATAACTTAACCCATCATGAGCTTTGCTTCTCCTCCACAGATGTCAGGGCAGTCTTCAGCTTTTTCAAACGCTGGAATGAAACTTGTTCACCAGGACTCAAACGTTAAGGTGCTGCACTCTCTGCACTTGGCAAATCAAGGGACGCTGATTTATTTTCTACTTTTTTCATATCAGTTGTGGACATTTTACTGCTGAGTGAATGAAGAGACACTGAACTGAACTGTCATGTTTACATTTTTCACTACTGCTGTCACTCAAACTGGTTTTGAAGTGTTTTTCTATGATCATCCAACAAGCACAATAGATGTAAATTTTTATAATAAATCCCACTGTCACCTGGATCTGTAATCTTGCCCATTGAATACCAGGAAGGAAGGAGATGAGCGACGTTTTTATACCTGCAAGATGGTCCACTTGTGTAATTTGCCTGATTCCATTCAAGCAGAAGGATCACAAGCTCATCTTTGGGAAAAGAAAACTGCCCAGTCACCGGCTTTATGAAATGACCTGGAAAATTTGGTTTGGAAAGAGATTTGAAAGCCAGAAATCCCTGAAGTAATGAACCATAATCAACCTTCAGATTCTTAGAAAAATGCCAGAATTGTGAGAATAAATTCAGAATTCTGACATTTCTCCAAATGTTGAGATTAAAATCAGAACTCTGAGATTAATCTCACAACTCAGTTCTAACTCTGTAACTGATGTAACGTAGCATGTCGTCTGCAAACTGTCGAACGCTCAGTTTGCTTTGTGTTGCGAAACAAGTTTTAGTTTGTCGAGCTATACTTTTTTGAAAGATTTTTTGGGGCATTTCTGCTTTATTTGACAGTCACAGTAGAGAGAGACAGGAAAGGAAATGGCAGAGGAGAGAGAGGACGAGCTGCAGCAAAAGGCCTGAGGTCGGATTTGAACCCAGGACCCTGCGATCAGGACTCAGCCTTGATAAGTGGGATTTTATCCACTGAGCTACCGGGACGCCCCAGAATTGTTGACAGAGAATTAAAAAAAGTAATTTCAAGTATATTGTGAGGTTTCATTTAAGATAAAAACAGTATTGATGCTACAAAATCATAACTGTTGTCAAAAAATGATACTAACAGGACATTTGAAGCCGGTGAGGTCTTCTACTCACTAGATTCAGGCGAGAGCGATGTCTGCCGTTTGAGAGCGTGACTCGCTGGTTGATGGAAAACATTCCAGTAAATTTTCGATTTGTCATCAATTTCCACAAAACTCCCAATATTTGAAATGTAAACAGTTGATGTCTTGCCTAAAAAAATAATCAGAAGTTGATGTAATAATGAAATAGCATAAAAAAAAAGAAGAAGAAGAAAAAATAGACAGAATAGCAGTTTATTTACCATTTAGATGTTGATATTTTGATATGTCATTGTTCTCATTTTGTTATTATTATCATATTATACTGAGTGGGACTCTTGTCTCATGTACAGAACAGGGTGGGACTGGATTTGTGTTTTGAACTGGTTGTCAGAGACTTTATCAGCTTGATAGGAAGAAAGTAAGCTCTGCACACTGAGGGGAAGTCAGACTATGTCCAAGAAATCAGCCTCTGCTGGTGAGACTGCAGCCTCCTCCTCCTCCTCCTCCTGAAAACACTCTCCATCAGTCCAGAAGTGGAAGAGTAGGGGCTCCTCCCTGCAGACGCTGAAGACAGACGCCACACTTTATCTCAGTGAGACACAACTCCTGTAAGTACCTCTCTGCATCACATCTGATGTTGTTACCATGTACATGTGTGACAGCGCTACTTACTGCCTTAGAGGGTTAGGGTTAGGGTTAGGGTGTGTGTTTGTCGGGGTGGGGGGCAGTGAATGTAGGGAGATAGTCCACCTCCGTGAGTGTGTTTGTGAGATGAAAGAAATGCAGCACAGAACCTCAATGTGAGTGGAAATCGCCAAAAAAAAGAAAAAAGTTAATCAGTAAACCAATAAACTATCTGCAGTTCTGTGTTAGCAACAGACAATTTGGCAAAACAAGAACTATCTACCTCTTTTTCTCATATTCCTCAGCTTCTCTCCTCACTATTTGTCAGAGGATAAAGTGTTCATATGCAAGTACTAACACACCACCAGGAGTTCACTAGTTCATGACTTTAGAAGGAAAATGTACCACTAGATGGAGCAATTAGCACAAATGTTTTGTTAAAACCTACTGATTTGTCAACACATAAGCATGAGTATACTAACCTAACACCATAATATCCAGTTTATATATTAGTAATGTATTAGGTATCTTAAAGAAGCCCAGCGGTGTCTGTTAGTTTATCTCAGTGACATTGAGTATCTTGTTTTTATCCTCGGGATGCTGTACGACTGCCGCCAAGACTCCCTGATCCCTGGTAAGGCTTTAAAGTCACCAAATCTGATGTTACTGGGCAAATCCAAAGCATTCACTTTTCAAAGAAATTATCTGAAATGTTTTCATATCAATAAATGACCATTTCCTCCCGTATATCTGACTGCTATAACAAAAGATCCTAATCTTTATTCAGTTCATGAAATAAGTTATCTGATATTATAAAACACTCCATGCGTCACAGCTTTTTTTTTTTTTTTTTTTTTTTTTTTTGGAAAACTCAAAACTTATTTCACATGAATAGAGGAAGAACTGGATAATTATTATCTGGATATTTTTGGTGAATACATTTTTTTTATCTTTAAAAGGGTTTCAACTAATTTGTATAGAAAAAACAGCTTTTAAATTCTCAGAAAAATTACAATTTTGAGAATTCTTAGACTTCCTCCACGAGCAGCAGCACAGTACTGGGAGGATTTCTGAATACAGCTCCTGGTGTCCGTCTGACCCAGGATGAAGCTGTGTGAGACTGCAGGAAGGAAAATGTACCACTAGAGGGAGATATCATCCTATTTTTTCAGTTCAAGTACACATCAACTCCTTGTTGAGAATTTTGAACAGGAACCCACTGCTGTTAGGCTCCAAAAACAAAAAATAGCAACAACTTTAGCCAAATGCCACTAAACTGATGGGACGGTGCTTCACAGTGCAGATGGACAATAATAACCCAAAACAGAAGAGTCAGCCCCCAGACCTGAACCAGCTGTGCTGCTTCTCACCTGAAGACCAACCTGAAGGCAGAAAGACCCACAAAGCAGCAGCAGCTGGAGGAGCTGCAGTAAAGGCTCGGCAGAGCAGCTCAAGGGAGGAAACTCAGAGTTTGCTGATGTTGTCCATGGGCTCCAGACTTTTTTTCCTCCAAATATTGAATATAATCCTTATAATTATAGCTATGTATTTTGTTCATAGTTTGTCCAATTTCTTTTGAGCCAATGTGCAAAAGTGGCTGCAATTGCTAAACAGTTAAAGCCATATTTTTGTTGAACCCTTTCAATTAAGGCTGAAAGGCTGCACTTTAATCACATCTTGATTACTGCATTTCAAATCAACTGTTGGTGGACAAGGGAAAATTATGAATATTGTGTCACTGTCCAGATACTTATGGACCTAATGTTTACATGTTTACATTTATGGATGCCCACGACTTTGTTTTATTTTTGTTAGTTTCCCAGTTTGTTTGGTTTTTATTGTTCATATTTTACTCTGTTTTTGCTCGCCTGTGTTTCCTCTGTCATTTTTGTGCAGCTGTGGAGCTTTTCAGCAACAATTCTACATTTGTCCTGTATCTGATGCTATTTTGGCCTACGTTATGTTCAAGTGGAGGTTCCAGAGCTACAGGTGTTTTTAATGATAATATAATCATTACTTCTAAGACGCTTATTGTAACCTACCAGAGCTCCACAGAGCGGCTGTGACGTCATTGGAAAAAAGACGGTTTACCAAGTGTGGTTGAGAGCTACCGCTCAGTATTATTATCTCAGTCCAGTGTTTACATCCTGCTGCCGGTTTAGTAATAAAGCACAGGTTCTATCGTTCATATAAACTGTTTCTGCTTCCAGTTTATTATGACACACTGGACAATACTTTTTTTTGTTTCTTTGTTGTGATAACAATAAGGCACAACTAAAGAGTTTATTAATTACCCTTTTCACTCTTACATGAAAACAGAAAAAAAAAAAAAATGCAGGAAACTCCACCCTGCACTCTGAAAGGAAGCCAGTCCATTTACAAGAAATCAGCTGGTGAGGTTGCAGTTCCCTCCTCCTCATGACCCTCAGTCCATATCAGCCAGTAAGAACACAGAAGTTTGTTTTTTTCATCACAGATTATAAAAGCAGAAATCAGATCACAGTCAGCTGAGGACGTCGATGTATTGCAGCCTGACAGCAGCAGAGACATTTCTGACGTGAGTACAGAGACACTTGGTTTGTTACACAACTCTTACAGCTTCAGCCTGGCTTTCAGGGCAGCCAACACAAATATTGGTGACTGTCTCTATTAGCAGAGTAAACATAATAACCAGTATAAATATCAATCAGTAAAGAAAGAAAATGTAAATGGAAGTTTGTCTGGGTGTGATGAGCTGTGAGTTCACTGAGCTGAACTGCCTGGTGAAATAAAGTTTAGGAGTTGAAACAGATGCAGCACAGGGTCAGGTGATGAAGTAAAATAGGGAGGATAACTCCACCTGTAATATTTCTGTGGTATTCCCTAGTAACTGGATCATGTCTAGCATTATAAAGAGTGGGTTTCATCGCGCTGGGGCATGAAACTTATCTGGAAGAAAAATCCTGTAGACGTATTTGATCCATCAGCTGACAGTTCACAATTATTAGTTAATAATGAATAATAATTCGACTGTCATTCCATATATTCAGGCTTTCATTCAATATGCATTATATTTTCCTAAACAGCATGCCATAATATCTATATATCTATATATATGTGTGTGTGTGTGTGTGTGTGTGTGTGTGTGTGTGTGTGTGTGTGTATATGTATATATATAGAGAGAGCCCTGAGAACCTTGTTATTTTGTTTGAGTCCCTGTTTTTCTAAAGAACTGCCAGTCCCTGAGGTGGTACACCCTGACAAAGTTCCTCTCATGTTGATGGCAGAGGCCCACACCACACTCCCCACACCACCAGGGAGTGCTCTTTTGCTCAGAGTGCATCTCTGCTCAGAGTGCATCGCTCCCCAGGCTCACACTCCGTGACCTGCCGTGTCCCTGGCCGTCACTGAGAGGGACAGGGAAATGGCCTTGGCTGGGGGTCCTCACTGGCCTGGCATCCAGTGGCCAGCCACACCCAGGAGCTGGGCAGACAGCTGCTCCTGAAGGTCTGGAATGTCATGTATCCCTGAAACGGAATCAGAATAAGATTTATGTTAGCCAGGCAGGTTTTCACACACACAAAAAAAATCTGCTTTGGAGTGTTGATGCATCACAATAAATGGACAACAATAGAAAAGGTGCAAGGAAGACACAAGAAAAATACAATGCAAAATACACTAAAATATACCTGCAGCTGACTCTTACATATCTTCTTGTGAATAATGAAGCTGTTGGTGATGGCGACATCATCAACGGCTCGAGGAGGTGTTGTAGCACAGTCACGGTCCACTGCCGGGTTTCGCATTGTGTTGAGTTTGTCCCCAGCATGTTGTCGGATGTGTCCACCCCTCCCCTTTACTTATTGTACCCTGTGATGGCGGTTGGTCGAGGGATGCAACCCTCTCGCTTCGTGCACCAGCCAGATAGATAGAGAGAAAGAGAGACTGCACAAGGGTACGTGTTTCCTAGGTAACAGGTCCAGTATTTTCTCAGAAAGTAATAGAATGTGGGCTGAAGCGCAACTTCTCAGCTTTCAGGAACAGTTGGAATTTTTTCGATGGCTCAAACTTTATGGCAATTACGGTACTGACAGTATAACGTGCGCAGTTGTGTCGGCGACGACACATTCGGACCTGGTAAATGGTCTTAATGACTTTTATTTGAGATTTGATCATTTTGATTTTAGAAAAGAGCACAACCGTATTAGGTCACTCATGGCCTCTGGAAAACCTGTTCTCATTCAGAAGTCTATGGTTTTTAATTCTTTTAAATCTATTGACATCAGAAAAAGTGACTGTGTGAGTGGTAGAGCTCTTAAGTCTTGTGCCGGACAACTGTGCGACATTGTCCATTATAGGCTATCTATCAGATTACGAGTGCCTGTACCTTGGAAAAGAGCTACTGTTCCCATCACAAAAAATAAGTCTGCCAAGGAGATGAACAATTTTAGACCAATTGCTCTCATGTCACATTTGATGAAGGGTTCTGAAAAAGTAATCAAATCTATCATCCTTTAAAAAACAGAGGCCCTTCTCGACCCCATGCAGTTTGCTTACAGGAGAAATAAGGGGGTGGAAGATGCCGCACTCACCTTACTTCATCTCCTTTATAACCACCTCGAAAAAGGGAAGACCCATGCTCGCCTCCAATTTGCAGATTTTTCATCTGCATTCAATACAATCCAACCTCATATTTTAGTAGACAAACTTTCATCTCTTTTTAATCTTGACCTTTCCTTGCTGGGTTGGATTCTTGATCTTTTGACCAACAGACCACAGAGAGTAAGAGCTAATGGAGTTCTGTCTTACGAGCGGCTGATTTTGTTGAGTGGTGTGAGGCAGCTTACTTAAAGCTAAATGTAAGCAAAACAAAGGGCATACTGATCGATTTTAGGAAAAATACACCAATTCCTCAGCAGTCGGATATAGCCAATAAGTCTCTAGAAATTGTCAGCACCAATAAATATCTGCGCACAGTTATTGATGACAAATTGCAGTGGGAGGAAAATTCTAACTCCATCCACTCCAAAGCACAGCAAAGACTGTTCCTATTGAGGAAATTTAATTCTTTTAACGTGAACAGACCAGTTCTGACCTTGTTTAACAGATCCTTTGTTGAATCTTTTTTAACTTTTGCTTTAATTTGTTGGTTTGGTAACCTTAAAGAAAGGTGTAAAGCCAAATTACAGAGAGTGGAGAATACCTGTTCTAAAATTACAGGGGTGCCCCAGCTTAGCCTGTCTGCACTACACAATAGACACTTATAGTCAGAATGGCCTCTTCTATCCTCACTGACCCATCGCACCCTTTACATCAGGAGTTTCATCTTCTGCCCTCTGGGCGGCGCTATAGGGTGCCTGGGCTCAGGAGTTCCAGAGCTTAGCTCTCTTTTATTCCTAAGGCCACTGCGGCCATTAACCAACCAACCAACCAATGGATTTCCTTCCTTTCACTTGGTAGATTCTACCTGCACTATTAATCTTGCATTTTTTATGCATTCTTAATCTTTGTATCATTGATTATGCTGCTTCCAATTTTTCTGCAGTAGGCTTGCATTGTGGACCTGTGGTGCTTTAATTTGTAAAGTGTATTTGTGTGTTTTTGTGTTTCCATGTGGGTTTTATGTGCTGCACCTGAATTGCCCTTTGAATTGCCCTATAATTTGTAGAGCGTGGTCTTTACCTGCTCTACCTGTAAAGTGTCATGAGATAACTTCTGTTGTGATTTGACGCTATATAAGTAAAGTTTGATTGATTGATTGAGGACAATAAAGATTTACAATACAATACAATACCACCAGGAGTTCACTAGTTCAAGACTGCAGAAGGAAAATGTACCACTAGATGGAGCAATTAGCTCAAATGTTGTGGTAAAACCTTCTGATTTGTCAACTCATAAGCATGAGTATACTAACCTAACACCGTAATATCCAGTATATAGATTAGTAATGTATTAGGTATCTTCCTGGGGCCCTGTGGTGCTTGTTAGTTTATCTCACTGACATTGAATGTCTTGTTTTTATCGGTAATTCCAACATTATTAAGAAAGCAAGTAAATAACCAGCAAGACTGCAGGAGAATCACTGGACTGAACGAACATGCTCTTGTCTATTTTCTCCTGTCGAGGCTGAGTCATGGAACCTGAAGCCGTCAAGACGACAGAGCTGGCAGCGCTCGGTCGGCCTTTCAGCCTCGGGATGCTGTACGACTGTCGGCAAGACTCCCTGATCCCTGGTAAGGCTTTAAAGTCACCAAATCTAATGTTACAGGGCAAAGCCGAAACATTTACATTGGTCTGAAACGTTTTCATATCAATAAATGACCATTTACTCCCCTATATCTGACTCCATGTGTTATAGCTTTTGTTTGGATAAGTGCTAACTTATTTCACATAAACAGAGGAAAAACAGGATAATTAGTCCTGGATATTTTTGGTGAATACATTTTTATTGTTACAAGGGTTTCAAGTAATTTGTATGGAAAAATATCTTCTAAATTCTCCGAAAAGTTCCAGTTTTGAGAATTCTTAGACTTTCTCCTCGAGCAGCAGCACAGTACTGGGAGGATTTCTGAATACAGCTCCTGGTGTCCGTCTGACCCAGGATGAAGCTGTGTGAGACTGCAGGAAGGAAAATGTACCGCTAGAGGGAGATATCATCATAATTTTTCAGTTAAAGTACACATCGCCTTCTTGTCTAGAATTTTGAACAGGAACCCACTGCTGTTCAAAATACAATTTAACTGTATGCTATTATTTTTTGTTTTATTTGCTGCTAAGAAATCCAGCCTGGCTGTGCAGCAATAAAAGTAAACTTGACTCCTCACTTCCCACCCTGTGTTGCAGGCTTGACATTGTGGGACCCTGATGCCCTGGAGAAGGATGCACGAGAAAGACCCCAACCCAACAGTGAATTTGAGATAGTTGCATCAGAATCGATTGAGGAAAAATCTTCAGCATTAAATGTTGATGCCTCCCTGAAGGCAAGTTTCTTTAGTGAACTGGTAAAGGTTGAGGGCTCTGCCAAATACCTAAAAGACTGTAAGATTTCCAAAAATCAGGCCAGAGTGACACTCAAATACAAAACTACAACCAAGTTCCAGGAGCTGTCAATGAATCATCTTGGAAGAGGCAATATGAAACATCCATATGTTTTTGATAAAGGAATGGCAACACATGTAGTCACAGGTATCCTTTATGGGGCACAAGCCTTCTTTGTATTTGACTGTGAGGTGTCTGAAAATGAGGATCATCAAGAGATTGAGGGCAACCTGAAGGTGATGATCAAAAAGATTCCCAAGCTTGAAATAGACGGTGAAGGTTCCCTGCAAATTAATAAAAAAGACATGTCAAAAGTTGAAAAATTCTCCTGCAAATTCCACGGTGACTTTAACCTTCAGAAGAATCCTGTGTCCTTTCAGGATGCAATACAAGTCTACCAGAGTCTACCAAAATTACTGGGAGCAAATGGAGAAAATGCCGTGCCAGTGAAGGTCTGGCTGATGCCCCTGAAAAGTTTAGATTCTTCTGCAGCTCAACTTGTCTGTCAGATAAGTATTAGATTAGTAATGGAGGCACAGAGCATCCTGGAGGACTTCAGTGAGCTAGAAATGAGGTGCAATGATGCAATGAAAAACAGCACAACCCAACAATTCCCACAAATTGGGAAAAAGCTTAAAGCTTTTCGAGAACTATGCTCTGAGTACAAGCTGGAGTTCCAGAGGACCCTGGCAGAGAAACTTCCATCAATCCGGGGAGGTGGGGAAGAGGAGGCTGTGCTTGCAGAGGTGTTGAAAAAGAGACATTCTTCTCCATTTAACAGCAAAAACCTCAGTGAGTGGATGAGTTGTAAAGAGAGAGAAATACACATCTTAAAATCACTCACTGACATGATGAAAAACACCAAGATTGTCACATCTCGCCATGCACTAGACAAGGAAATCCTCAGTGCTGAGCATGCTGTGTGCTTTGCTTTCACCTCACTGGAGGATGATGAACCATACCTCTCAGATTTATCAATGTACTTAAAGGAAACACCCCAACCAGAGAGTCCTCAAGACATCACATATCAGACTTATGATGTAGAGAAGGCTCAGTGGTACTTTCCAAAGGAGGTGATGGATGCAGTGAGGCAAAAAGCAAAGCTTTTCAATGGCTTTGCAGAGGCCAACATAGACCAGAAAAACATTAAGTTCCTGACAGCAGGTATAGCAAATGAGAAGCCAAAAGGAGCAACCATTCACCTTTATAAAGAGGTTTCTTTCACCCCTGAGAACTTTGAACCCCCTTCAAAGCCTGAAGAACCAGCAGTAAGTAAGAAAACCCACAGGAGTGTGACAGTGAGGATTTTCCCACCAAGATTTGGAGCAGAAAACATCACCCACTACTCTGTTGAGTACTGTGTCAGTGGAGAAGATGACTGGCAGAAAATGACAGTATTGAAAGCTGGACAAGTCACAGTGTCCAGTCTGGCTCCTAACACAGAGTACTTGTTCAGATGCAGAGCAGTGTGCTCAGTTGGAAAAGGGCCAGCTAGTGATGTCAGTGGTCCCATTACAACCTTACCCACTAGTCCTCCTGGGAAACTGCAAGCTGAACCAATTTCAAATGAGCTGTCAGTTAGCTGGGAGAAACCTGCTGAGATTGGCAAAGGTGTCAACATTTTGAGCTACATTGTAGAGTATGCAAAAACAGCTCCTGGTGTGAAATATGAAGACCTTGAATGGAACTACATGGTTTCACGAGATGAAGAGGCCATCATATCTGAGCTTCAGCCAGAGACAGATTACGCTGTCAGGGTCAGATGTGATTGTGGTGTAGCTGGTATTAGCAAGGAAAGCATCACAGTTAATGTGCGGACAAAAAACATGTTCACCTTGCAGAATTGCTCAAACAAAAAAGCAAACATCTAAATTCATCACCCTCAGTCTACAAGCTACTTCTGAAGAAAGAAGACATGGGCATAGATGGATGCAGGTGCTACAGTTTTGCCAAAGAAAGCTCAAAACGAAATCGCATTATACTCCTTTTTGGACCAACTGGATCAGGAAAGTCCACTCTCATCAATGGAATGATCAACTACATTGTTGGTGTAGAGAGGAATGACAATTTCAGATTCAAATTAATTGATGAAGATTCATGCAGTTCAGAAGATGAAACACCGGAAATCAGCGTATACAAAATCCACCACCAAGAGGGATTTAAAATCCCATATTCTTTAACCATTATTCACAATCAATGCTTTGATGATGAAACGGATGAAGATGATGATTTGATGATTTGTCTTCTGGGGTAGTCCGTCCATCTTTACTCAAAGGAGCGATCACACAACTTAAGGCTGATGGAAATTGCAGAGTCAGCCTGACCCAAAACAATCACCTTATCTACAATTCGGCGCCCCAGCATGGACTTGGCTTGGACCAAGCTCCAGGTAGGAGCTTGGTCCAAGCCCCTCAGTTTGAACACTGCTCTTTCATCTAGGCAGCCAGTGGCTGCCCCCTCAAACCTCCTCCACAGCTTGAACCCTACTCTTTCAGGCAGGCAGCCAGTGGCTGCCCCTTCAAACCCCCTCCGCAGCTTGGACCATACGGTCAGCCAGTGGCTGTCAACAGCAAGTGACAAAATAGTCAGCATTTTTAGGGATGCTAGTGTTAGCTTTAGCTGATGTTAGTTAACAGTGGCGTCCCTAGCAACACTACCAAGCTATTGTTAGCTAATGCTAACAACACGCTTTTTAGTTGGCATTTTTAGGGATGCTAACATTAGCTTTAGCTGTTTGACACACCCTGGTCAAAATGGTCGCGCAACGATTACGTCACATCCAGAGCCCGGTAACTTTACAGGAACCTTCCTCCTACTTCGCCCTCTCAGTGGAGACACGGCAGTTGAGAGGGCCAAGCGAGAGGACGTTCCTGTTGTAGTTCCTGCCCACCAAATACTACCAGGACTTCTTCGGTGGAAACGGGCCAATTGTACGCCTAAACAAAGGAACCCAGTGAATCTATGAGGAAATTCTATTCTATATGTTGGAATAGTGACTGTCTCCCATCACCTGCCTGCTGTCACCCTGGCTCGTAACCAGAGCCCTGTTCACACAACCAGGACGTCCTGTCCTGTGACACTCATGTGCTGTAATATAATAATCAAACCATGAAGAAAACTATTTTCTTTCAGTGAATATCTTAGTTCCAATAATATTGTTCATGTGAAGCAGCCATTTCCAGTTGGTCCTGTTATTTATTTATTTATTTATTTTTTATAAAACATTTTGGGCAGTCCAGCAAAAGTATTGCGACCCGCGGAGCTAATTAAGTGACATCTTGCAGTCATACAGAAAGTTAAAACTTGTAAAACAGAGTCATGGTCTCAGCCAGTAGGCTGACTTCTGCACACTACTAAAAGGTCACAGACTCACCTCAATATATTAATCTCTAGGCACCTATAAGTGCTGATCTACATGCACACAATGGGCATGTCTACACAAACTGCAACACTCAAACACCACATGCTAGCTCACCCCAAATGTACAGCATTTGAACACAAGACCATCAGTAGCAAATGGTCTCCAAAAAAAACCTCCAAGCTCATGCTACACCTGAAGGGCTCTGCATAAACCTGTCTTCCCAAAAAGAACAGCTACTGAAAATTTCAACACACAGCAGAGCTCACAAACACACTGCTCAAAACAAACTCCACAGACACTCAAGAGCAGCACTGGTTTTAGCCTGTTGAGCAACTCTCAGCCTACCATGTGATAAAAAAACTAACTATACCTACTTAGTCTTCAGTGGTTACCAGGCTCGAGGCAGCTTTAAACGCTAAACTCGTGAGCAGGCAGCAGACCAGGGATATCCAGTGCCCAACTCCGAAGCGTACCCCCACCCGGGATAGCCACTAAACATAATAAACTAAAACAACAAAGCAAAATAACAAACAAGTGCTCCAATGGAAAGGCAGCACAGCTACCCAGCTGCAGCACTCTAACTAAAGAGAGTTTGCTCAACCATATAGTGAACCGTCCACAAAACTGACGTCCAGTCTCCAGAAAAAGATATCCACGATCCCGGACGAGCCCCCACATGTTACGACCCTGGCTCGTGGGCTGCAACATAAAGTGGAGACTGACGTCAGATTAGACACAAGTTTATTTCAATAAATAATATAAATTAAAATCTGGGGAGCAGTTCGAATACACAACTGTTTGTGGTGAGTGTGCAGCTCCCCTCAGGAGGCAGTTTCCCTTCCTTTTATCCACTCCTCCTTCTCAGGTGTGGACAATTAAACCAATTTAGCCCAGGCACCACCCAAGACTCTTGCACTGCACTGCAGAGCCAATGGTTGTGCAGAGGGGCGTAACAACAAACATTAAGAGAGTTCAGCCTTACATGCTTCTGTACTTTACATTTGGTTTTCTTTGGCATTTAGAAAACTCCCCGCAGGAGGTTCATGTGTATGACAGCTGACATAAAGTGTATTGACAGACACTGATTTAGTATCACATCACAGCAGATAAAGCTTTAATCCTGTTGTGCTTCATTAAGTGACAGAATGGAGTTTGATTATTGATGCTGTTTTTTGATGAAATTATGTGACTGAATTCACAAATCAGAAATAAAATACATGATGAATAAAAATGTACAGAATCACTGGTTGAAGTGTTCTTCTAATGTCTTCTGATATTTCAGTACACAGCGACGGCCACCATAAAACCAGAAAACGGTGAATTGTGAACTTTAGAAAATGGATCGTGGCAAAAGACTTAATGGTTAGAAAACAAGTGACAGCAACACACTCCAGCTCCTCTACTCAGACTGATTTATCCATGACCAACATTTCAGACCAAACTCCTGTTGGTAAAATGTGTATTTAAAATGTTGTTTAAGGGATAACAAGAAACATTCACTTTTACATTAAATGAGAACAGAGACTTTCACAGAAACATCACAAAATGTTTTTACAAATCCAAAATACTGTAAAAATCCAATCTTAAAGCACAGCACATTTGCTGGAATTGCTAATTAAAGTACATTAATTGATGTTTCATTAATGAGGAAGTGCTGTTTTGCAAGTAAATGTAGGCTGGCCGATGTCATTTCTGCAAATTTGTTTTACAAGACTGAGATCTGGTTTAGCATGCAGATATGACTGATTTAAGGTTTCATTTTACAGTGAAGGTTAGGCAACAGAGTGAGTACATTAGTAATATTTTAATGCTGGAATACAAAATGAACTGATAAGTGCATTCACAAAAACACAAGTACCACGTTCCCACTTTTGGAAAGAGTTCAGCTGAATGGAACAAGGCATCATGTCCAATATCACCAGTCCAGTATACAGTAGATACGTCACATACGTGGCCGAAAGGCAGCATGTTAGCTATAGGCTGAGCAACTCCAGGTAAATGCATATTAAATGTATCTCACACAGGAAGTGTTCCTCCTTTGTCTTTTACAGTACGCTCTGTATTTTCACAATAAAACACCTCACAGAACATATAAATAAGTCACAAAAATCAACTGAAAGTGACAAAAGTGATATGTTTACCATGCTGAAGCCATTTAAAAAGTCACAGATCCCTTATCACATCTTGTCCCGCTTGTATTTTGAGTATGGTTCCAAGCACGGGATATACACCCTGGTTGTCCTTTAATTAACCTAAATGTGAAGGGTTTTATTCAAAATTGCATCGACATTGAAGAATATTTAAAAATGATATCACCTTCATATGTAAAAAGCAAAGGTCTTAAGATGACCCCATAACTTGACCCATCATGAGCTTTGCTTCTCCTCCACAGATGTTAGGGCGGTCTTCAGCTTTTTCAAAAGCTGGAATGAAACTTGTTCACTGGGACTCAAACGTTAAGGTGCTGCACTCTCTGCACTTGGCAAATCAAGTGACAATGATTTATTTTCTACTTTTTTCATATCAGTTGTGGACATTTTACTGCTGAGTGAATGAAGAGACACTGAGCTGAACTGTCATGTTGACATTTTTCACTACTGCTGTCACTGAAACTGGTTTTGAAGTGTTTTTCACAATTGATGTAAATTTTTATAATAAATCCCACTGTCACCTGGTTCTGTAATCTTGCCCACTGAATAACAAGCAGGAAGGAGATGAGTGACATTTTCTACCTGCAAGATGGTCCACTTGTGTGATTTGCCTGATTTCATTCAAGCAGAAGGATCACAAGTTGTAATATGATGTTGTCACTGCTGTTGTTTGTCATTATTTTTGCTTGATTATTTGTTTGTCTATTTGCCTGTTTTGTCTTTTATTAATTAATTAATTAATTTCCTTTCCACTATGTCTCATTAACAGTATCACCAATAAAAAAAATTTTAAAAAAAGAAGGATCACAAGCTCGTCTTTGGGAAGAGAAAACCGCCCAGTCACCGGCTTTATGAAATGGCCTGGAAAGTTTGGTTTGGAAAGAGATTTGAAAGCCAGAAATCCCTGAAGTAATCAACCGTAATCAACCTACAAATTCTGAGGAAAATTGTCAGAATTGTGAGAATAAATTCAGAATTATGACATTTCTCCCAATGTTGAGAACTCTGAGATTAATCTCACAACTCAGTTCTAACTCTGTAACAGATGTAACGTTGCATGTCGTCTGTAAACTGTCGAACGCTCAGATTGCTTTGTGTTGCGAAACAAAGTTTAGTTTATCGAGCTACACTTTTTTGAAAGATTATCTTTTTGGACATTTCCAAATGATTTGTTCTCAGGTTTTGCAGCCAGTCAGCAGCACAGAGCCTCAGTGCAAGTGGAAATCTAGAAAAATAAATAAATAAATAAAAATAGATAGATAGAGATAGAGATAGATAGATAGATACTTTATTCATCCCGAAGGAAATTCACAGTTTTCAGCAGTATCCACAGATTACAAGGTTAAATAAATAAAAAAATAAAGAATAAAAGATGACACTAGAGATCTAAAGATCTAAGTACCCAATGTGCAAAAAAAACAATGTGCAAAAAACCGTGTGCATAGATGTATACAATGTGCATAGATGTGGGCAATGTGCAGATTTACAGTATAAACAGATGATAAATAGCAGCAAGCAATATAATACTAATAATAATAATAATAATAATTACCGTATTTCACCAATTAATCGCCCGGGCGTTTAATATGCAAAATCAACTTGGACCCCGGGCGTTTAAAAGAACCAGGCGGCTATTCGCTGCAGGCCTTTATTTATTTTTGCACAGACCTGCACCAGGCAATTATAGTGATGACAGTTACCGTCCAACATATTTACAGTCGGGCAATTTAAGATTACGGTGCACCCTTTTTTTCTAACGTTAGCTAGCGCTCTTATTTTGACAGAAAACGGAAGTGCCGCACCGTTATTATGCGGCTAACTGTTTACTGCTGCAAAAATAAGGTGAAGAGCCTTATTTTGGGTTACCTCATTATGATGCAAATAATCGCCCCCGCGGTTATTCGGGTGGGCGTTGAATACGCAAAATGGGTGCAGACCCCAGGCGTTTATAACAACCAGGCGGCTATTTGCGGCCGGGCGATTAATTGGTGAAATACGGTAATCAATAAACCAATAAACTATCTGCAGTTCTGTGTTAGCGACAGACAATTTGGCAAAACAAAAACTACCTACCTCTTTTTCTCATATTCCTCAGCTTTTCTCCTCACTATTTATCAGAGGATAAAGTGTTCATGTTCAAGTACCAACACACCACCAGGAGTTCACTGGTTCATGACTGCAGAAGGAAAATGTACCACTAGATGGAGCAATTAGCTCAAATGTTGTGGTAAAACCTACTGATTTGTCAACACATAAGCATGAGTATACTAACCTAACAGCATAATATCCAGTTTATATATTAGTAATGTATTAGGTATCTTAAAGAGGCCCAGTGTCTGTTAGTTTATCTCAGTGACATCGAGTAGGCTATCTTGTTTTTATCCTCGGGATGCTGTACGACTGTCGCCATGACTCCCTGATCCCTGGTAAGGCTTTAAAGTCACCAAATCTAGTGTTACTGGGCAAATCCAAAACATTCACGTTTCAAAGTAATTATCCTAAATGTTTTCATATCAATAAATGACCATTTAGTCCTCTGTATCTGACTGCTATAACAAAAGATCCTAATCTATATTCAGTTCATGAAATAAGTTATCTGATATTATAAAACACTCCATGCGTCACAGCTCTTTTTTGGAAAACTCCAAACTTATTTCACATGAATAGAGGAAAAACTGGATAATTATTATCTGGATATATATATATATATATATATATATATATATATATATATATATATATATATATATATTTTATCTTTAAAGGGTTTCAACTAATTTGTATAGAAAAAAATATCTTCTAAATTCTCAGAAATGTTCCCAATTTGGAGAATTCTTTCTCCACAAGCAGCAGCACAGTACTGGGAGGATTTCTGAGTAAAGCTCCTGGTGTCTGTCTGACCCAGGATGAAGCCATGTGAGACTGCAGGAAGGAGAATGTACCACTAGAGGGAGATATCATCATAATTTTTCAGTTCAAGTACACATCAACTCCTTGTTGAGAATTTTGAACAGGAACCCACTGCTGTCCAAAATACAATTTAACTGTATGTTATTATTATTATTATTATTATTATCATCATCATCATCATCATCATCATCATCATCATCATCATCATCATTATTATTATTATTATTATTATTATTATTGTTGTTGTTGTTGTTGTTGTTGTTGTTATTGTTATTATTATTATTGTATTTACTAGTACTAATACTTAAAGGAAACAGGAGTCCTCAAGACATCACATTTCAGACTTATGATGTACACAGGTGTCTGTGCAGGGGAAGGAGGCCATAGGCTCCAAAAACAAAAAATAGCAACAACTTTAGCCAAATGCCACTAAACTGATGGGACGGTGCTTCACAGTGCAGATGGACATTGGACAATAATAACCCAAAACAGAAGAGTCATCCCCCAGACCTGAACCAGCTGAGCTGCTTCTCAGCTGAAGACCAACCTGAAGGCAGAAAGACCCACAAAGCAGCAGCAGCTGGAGGAGCTGCAGTAAAGGCTCGGCAGAGCAGCTCAAGGGAGGAAACTCAGAGTTTGCTGATGTTGTCCATGGGCTCCAGACTGAAAG
Organism: Myripristis murdjan; assembly: GCF_902150065.1. Taxonomy (NCBI): domain Eukaryota; kingdom Metazoa; phylum Chordata; class Actinopteri; order Holocentriformes; family Holocentridae; genus Myripristis; species Myripristis murdjan. The sequence continues at coordinate 31,242,696 of NC_043996.1, forward strand.
GATTTTCCTCCAAATATTGAATATAATCCTTATAATTATAGCTATGTATTTTGTTCATAGTTTGTCCAATTACTTTAGAGCCAATGTGCAAAAGTGGCTGTAATTCCCAAACAGTTAAAGCCATATTTTTGTTCAACCCAATTAAGGCTGAAAGGCTGCACTTCAATCACATCTTGATTTCTCCATTTCAAATCCACTGTTGGTGGACAAGGGGAAATGATGCATATTGTGTCACTGTCCAAATACTTATGGATGTTTACATTTATGGATGCCCAGGTTCTCTGTGACCAGGTGAAACCTCTTCAGGTTGTTAGCTCTACTACAAAAGCTGCATCTGCAGGGAAGCTCCTCACTGAAAGTTCATTTCCCTGTTTCCTTTACAGGGAATCAATATTCGGAATCAATTTGATCAGAACTGAGCAGTTTCTAAAGAGTTCCTAGTTTTGCACTCAAATCTGAATGCAAGTCTTTGTTTTTTTGTTTGTTTCCCTGTTTGTTTGGTTTTTATTGTTCATATTTTACTCCGTTTTATCCTGTGCTCGCCTGTGTTTCCTCTGTCATTTTTGTGCAGCTGTGGAGCTTTTCAGCAACAATTCTACATTTGTCCTGTATCTGATGCCGTTTTGGCCTACGTTATGTTCAAGTGGAGGTTCCAGAGCTACAAGTGTTTTTAATGATAATATAATAATTACTTCTAAAACACCGGATACTACCGGATAATACTTTTTTGTTTCTTTGTTGTGATCATAGGAAGACACAACTAAAGAGTTTATTAATTACCCTTTTCACTCTTACTTGAAAACAGTAAAACAAAAAAAACAAAAGAAAAAAAAACCCGTAGGAACCTCAGCCCTGCACTCTGAGAGGAAGCCAGTCCATTTACAAGAAATCAGCTGGTGAGGTTGCAGTTCCCTTGTCCTCATGACCCTCAGTCCATGTAAGTCCCAGTAAGAACACAGAAGTTTTTTTTTTTTTTTTTTTTATCACAGATTATAAAAGCAGAAATCAGATCACAGTCAGCTGAGGACGTCGATGTATTGCAGCCTGACAGCAGCAGAGACATTTCTGATGTGAGTACAGAGACACTTGGTTTGTACCACAACACTCACAGCTTCAGCCTGGCTTTCAGGGCAGCCGACACAAATATTGGTGACTGTCTCTATTAGCAGAGTAAACATGATAACCAGTATAAATATCAATCACTAAAGAAAGAAAATGTAAATGGAAGTTTGTCTGCGTGTGATGAGCTGTGAGTTCACTGAACTGAACTGCCTGGTGAAATAAAGTTTAGGAGTTGCCTCTTTGAAACAGATGCAGCACAGGGTCAAGCGATGAAGTAAAAAAAAAAATGTCTCGGTAACGTTTTATATGTGTATATATGTATGTGTATCTATCTATCTGTATCTATACACACACACACACACACACACACATATCTATCTATCTATCTATCTATCTATATCTATACACACACACACACACACACACACACACACATATATATCTATATCTATATCTATCTATATCTATATATAGATATATAGATATAGATAGATAGATATAGATATAGATATAGATAGATAGATATATATAGATAGATAGATAGATAGATAGATAGATAGATAGATAGATAGATAGATAGATATAGATATATACATGCACACATACACACACGTGTGTGTGTGTGTGTGTGTGTGCATCACGGACACAGGATCTAAAATCTGTCATGGTGGAAGCAGAAACTAAGCAGGTCTCAGCAGGGTAAACAATAAAATGGAATAAAAATCATGGGAGATTTCTAATAAACTGATTTTTAGTATTGATTACCAGAAGGAACGGCTCTGTATAATAGAGTAACACTGTGACACTGTAGGTTTTGCTGTTACTGTATTGAAAGTTAGAGCTCCTTTGCATTATAACCTATTCAGTTGTTTGAAACTATAGCCTGTTCTGCCTCGTAAGAGCAAGTCTCAGCTTTAAATAATATCTACTCTAACTTAACCCAACATTAAAAAGTTACTTAAACTATCTGAAGTTCTGTGCTGGTGACACACAATTTGGCAATAAAAGAGGAAATGAAACAAAAACTGTTTTATTACCTCGACTTACTATTTTCTTTTCCTCATATTACTTAAGACAGGATAAAATGTTCATGTTCAAGTTCCTACTAACACACCAGCAGGAGTTCACTAGTTCAAGACTGCAGGAGGAAAATGTACCACTAGATGGAGCAGTTAGCTCAAATGTTGTGTTAAAACCAACTGATTTGCCAACACATAAGCATGAGTATACTAACCTAACAGCGTAATATCCAGTTCATATATTAGTAATGTATTAGGTATCTTAAAGAGACCCTGCGATGACTGTTAGTTTAGCTCACTGACATTGAGTATCTTGTTTTTATCAGTAATTCCAACATTCTTCAGAAAGCAAGTAAAACTAGGAAAACTGTTTATTAATATATTGTGTATTAATGTTGTTCATTTGAGTGAGAGGAACACAGAGACTTAATGCTGCCTGTGGTACTCCTATAAGATTTCCATATTAATTCAATTATGTAAGCTAGGTAAAATGTTTAATAAAATATGACATTTTAATATACAGTTAGGTCCATAAGTATTTGGACAGTGACACAATATTCATCATTTTCCCTTGTCCACCAACAGTGGATTTGAAATGGAGTAATCAAGACATGCAGGGAAGCTCCTCAGTGAAAATTAATTTCCCTGTTTCCTTTACAGGGAATCAAAATTTCATCAGTTTGATCAAAACTGACCATTTCAAGCTCAAATTGAAGCAGTTTTTTAAGAGTTCCCAGTTTTGCACTCAAATCTGAATGTCTTTGTTTTATTTTTCTTAGTTTCCCTGTTTGTTTGGTTTTTATTGTTCATATTTTACTCCGTTTTATCCTGTGCTCGCCTGTGTTTCCTCTGTCATTTTTGTGCAGCTGTGGAGCTTTTCAGCAACAGTTCTACATTTGTCCTGTATCTGACACTGTTTTGGCCTACGTTATGTTCAAGTGGAGGTTCCAGAGCTACAAGTGTTTTTAATAATAATATAATCATCTAAGACACTGGACAATACTTTTTTGTTTCTTTGTTGTGATAATAGTAAGACACAACTAAAGAGTTTATTGATTACCTTTTTCACTCTTACTTGAAAACAGTAGAACAAAAAAAAAAGAAAAGAAAAAAAGAAAAGAAAAACCTGTAGGAACCTCAGCCCTGCACTCTGAGAGGAAGTCAGCCAATTTTCAAGAAATCAGCTGGTGAGGTTGCAGTTCCCTCGACCCTCAGTCCATGTAAGTCCCAGTAAGAACACAGAAGTTTGTTTTTTTCATCACAGATTATAAAAGCAGAAATCAGATCACAGTCAGCTGAGGACGTCGATGTATGGCAGCCTGACAGCAGCAGAGACATTTCTGATGTGAGTACAGAGACACTTGATTTGTACCACAACTCTTACAGCTTCAGCCTGGCTTTCAGGACAGCCGACACAAATATTGGTGACTGTCTTTATGAGCAGAGTAAACATGATAACCAGTATAAATATCAATAACTAAAGAAAGGAAGTGTAAATGGAAGTTTGTCTGCGTGTGATGAGCTGTGAGTTCACTGAGCTGAACTGCCTGGTGAAATAAAGTTTAGGAGTTGCCTCTTTGAAACAGATGCAGCACAGGGTCAAGCGATGAAGTTAAACACACACGCACACACACACACACACACATATGTATGTATGTGTATACATATATATATACAGGATCTAAAATCTGTCATGGTGGAAGCAGAAACAAAGCAGGTCTCAGCAGGGTAAACAATAAAATGGAATAAAAACCAAGGGAGATTTCTAATGAACAGATTTTAAGTATTGATTACCAGAAGGAACTGCTCTGTATAATAGAGGAACACTGTAGATTTCAGCCAGAAACATAAGCAGTTCAAAGTTGCGGCGTTTTTTTTTTTTTTTTTTTTTTTTTTGACTTTTGTTAGGGGGTAAAAGTTCAGGAAGAATTAACCCTAACCCTACCTATTCTATTTCTACAGACTTAATATGGCCTATTATTATATATAACCTATATTTTTATTATTATTTGACTGCTGGTTATCTAATCTGTTATTACAGGTCGCTGTCTGACCAATAAATGAGCAAAATTCTGGACATTTCAGAGGTGGAGTTATAACTTCTGCAGCATTTCATGAATGAGATGTGATTTTATTTGAAAATGACTTTATTACCAACAAACAGGCAAACTACAGTGTTTGTGTAAAATTTCGGGGTAGTCATGGATACTCTCATGGCCTCTGAGGAGTCTCAGCTGTCGTTTACCACACCAGCAAACTTCAGTACTGGAGGCTCGTGACAGGCCTGGCACTGACAGACAGAATTCACCCATCCTCGACAGCACTCGCTCATGTTTTGGTGTAAGCACATGCTGACATTTGTTTTTGTTTAGATTATATTATTATTATTTTTCAGCATTTCTGCTTTATTTGACAGTCACAGTGGAGAGAGACAGGAAAGGCAGGGGAGACAGGGGATGACATGCAGCAAAGGACCAGCAGAGGTCGCTGTGATCCAGACTAAGCCCTGGTACATGGTACACACTTTTAACCGGTGAGCCACCGGGGCGCCCGACATGCTGACAGTTTTGAAGTCATTAAAATGTCTTCCTCTTCCTCATATTTTTGTTCAACCAGCATTACAGCTCCTCAAGGTGCTAGCTTAGCTTGTCCAGCCCTGTGCACAGCCTGCCTTCAAAACAAGGCATGAATCACAATGCATACATATCATTAATATACTCTTCTGACAGTAAACCCTGCAGTTAATTTACTTCATTCTTCCATGTTTTGAGGCAAGTAAAACCAAAACAAACTGGTTTCAAATTGTTCTCTGTAGTTACAGAATAGGATATACAGGGGATATGCAGTGACAGTTCTCCCCTTGTCTCATTTAGTTACAGGGCAAATACAACCTTTTCACATTTGGCCCTTTTGTCCATCTTGCAGACTGACAAAATTACTCACCATCTCGCTCCTCTTCCACTATAGTCCAGTCATTTTATGAAAACACCTAGGACAAATTGCAAGAGAAGCAAACTCAACTGATTTTGTATCCTCAGTTTGTCCTGAGTGAGGGGAAAAAAGTCCCAAGGAATCCCATTGGTGGAAAGTTTTGAAAATCACCTCTATATGACCACACTGTAACAAATTACTGTTTTTTTACGGTGGATTTACAACAGTATCCTACTGTATTTTACAATAATTGAAAAATACTGTTAAATAGTCATCCCTCACATGTAAATTAACAGTAAAATCGGTCAGTTAACAACAACAGTAGATAACTGTAATTTAACAGCATTAAACAGTATTTTCTGTCAAGCTGTGGAGACAGGCGCTGCTGTATGATCCCTTCTCAAGTCCAGTCACTATCTTCAGCATCTTACTGATGATTGTGGGTTTTTGTTTCTTTTCTTTTTTTGATGATAGCACTTCTTTATTGATCAAACTCCTCATTTTTGAGTGACAAGATGTAGCCTAGCCTAACTGGCTATTCCTGCACTTGACTTTAGGCGCCTTGCATGGCATCCTCTGCCATCAGTGTGTGAATGGGTGAATATAAGGCAAAACAGTGTAAAGCACTTTGAGTGATAAGTATCCTAGAAAAGCGCTATAGAAATACAGTCCATTTACCATTTTACTGTCATGTAGCCTACTGTTATCCAAAAAAACGGAATTATACTGTTTCATAAATTACGGTAGATGCGCTGTAAAATTACCATAACACCCACCGTTATCCTACAATCATATACTGTAATCCAAAATACGGTAATATACTGTTAAAATAAATAACAGTAGATTGCTGCTGCCAGTATTTTACTGTTATTTTACAGTGAAATTCCTTACAGTGCATATAATACCAAAAAATGCCCTTTTTAACACACAGGTGAATGGGGTTCAAAATTTTCCTTTCAGATATCACTATAAAAATTCACAAGTTGATTACACACACAAAGACAAGAAAAAAAGTCAATTATAAGTTCTTTGAATTATTCTGTTTACACATGCATATCACACATTATCTGATTTGATATGCACTAATTGGAATAAAAGCCAGAATAGATATTTAAACAGTGAATTACAAGGTTAATATATATATAGTAACCTTTTAATTCACTGTTTAAATATCTGTTCTGGCATTTATTCCTTATATTCCTTATTAGCGCATATCAAATCAGATAATGTGTGATATGCATGTGTAAACAGAATAATTCAAAGAACTTGTAATTGACTTTTTTTCTTATCTTTGTGTGTGTAATCAACTTGTGAATTTTTATAGTGATATCTGAAAGGAAAATTTTGAACCCCATTCACCTGTGTGTTAAAAAGGGCATTACTCACAATCCCAAGTTTGGGGAAAGGAAACAAAAGTTATGGAGTCCCTTTTGCGCGCTGCACACCCGCCACAAGCTCAGCCTTTTAACTGGGAAACACCTCCCATCTCTGGGAGTCATGTCCAAATGAGGCAATATGCATCACACAGCAGGTGCACGTGACTCTCCTACATTAAGGGCCGCTAATAGGCGCAACATGTGAATTAAATGTAGCTATCTAGCTGACACTGGGGCAGTGTGTGGCTGGTCAGATGATGTCACCAGGGGTGGAGCCAGATGTTCTGTCATGGTTTTGGACATCATTTTCATGTACTCTGTGTTTCCTGTGCAGATCCTGTTTTATTTTGTATTTCTGTGTGTGTCCTCATTGTATTACATCACTCCCTTCAAGTTTGCTGCCAGTAATCAGTCTCACCTGTTCTCAGTCAGTGTCAGCCGAGTCAGAGTACAAGCAGCTCCTGGTTCATTCAGATTGTCTTGAAGCCTTTGTGCTGAGCTTTCCAGTGTTTGTGCCTGTGAGTGTTTTTGACCTCGCTTTGCCTTTGACTCTGATTATGTCCATGCACATGGAGGTCTGCCATGTTTTTGACTCCTGCCTGTTTTTGTTTGAGATTTTGCCTGCTCCTTATCTGTGCCTCTGCTCTTTTGACTGACCACCTGTGTATGACCCTTTGCCTGGCTCTCAGTAAACCTCTGACTGATTTTACAGCTGCTCTATTTTTTGTGGTTCCTGCAGTTGAGTCTTTTCTTGGGTCTTGATTGTTACAGGTTGTAAACATTCGGGGGTTTGCCCAAACCTACAGAAGTCAAGGGACACGCTCCACCCAGGTGAGATTTTTCCATTTACTGCAGCTATACACACTATTTTTGAAGCCATTTGAGAGAACTGAATGACTACAGATCTCCACATCATTTGGGAAAAAACAAGACAGTTGACCAGAAAAAAAAAATGTGGAGCCTACTTCCTGTTTTGTGTCTAATTGTTCTGAAACTGTCTTCACTATTCTGAAACCACAACAACAAATGTCTCACTCCTGCAACCTAAAAGGAGGCAAAAATTGTCTGTTATTAATATTTTTAAGTTACATGACAAAGGTAGGGTAGAAAGTTGGTATAAATTGCATTACTGAACTTGAAGAATATTTTTGTGACTCTGTGTTGGAGTAAAGTTCACGGAATAAATGTTTAGCTGACAAATCTGCTGCATTTGAATCCATGCCATAATTATCTAGGCTGCTCTAACAAACCAAGTAAATGTGGTCTTCAGTACTTTCAAGGCCAACAGAAGAAGATTTACTCAAATTTTGTTAGCCCTCCAAATTCCTCCAAAATACCACACTGACACAGCAAGACCTTGAGGAGCGCCCCAAAAAATCAAGCTTTGATTTGATTTTGATTTGTTTGCCTCGTTATTTCATTCTAGTTCAGTGGAGCTTTGCAAGTGGAAAGTAAATAACAAGCAAGGCAGCAGGAGAGTCAATTGAACTAACAAACTGTTGTTTATTTTGCCCAGTGCAGGCTGAACGATGGGCCAGATGTTCGGCAAAACGATAGACAGAGAGACGATAGAGCTGTCAGCTCTGGGTCGGCCTTTCAGCCTCGGGATGCTGTACGACTGCCGCAAAGACTCCCTGATTCCTGGTAAGACTTTTTGTCCCCTATCTTACACCCAGTGCAAAGCAGGACCAAGCATGATAAACGTGTCTTTGTTAGTTTCCAACCAGCGCAGCGCCCCCTTATGGAAACGGCAAAGTGTCTTGTGTCCATCTGAGCTGCATGGGCGTGTTGCTCTTAAAATGAGCTGAGGTGCACAAGCAGATCTGTCTCCTCTGCAGAGAAGCCTTCCTTCTTACCTGGAGAATCCTCCATTAGAGCAGCAACCCACCAAGGTGTGACACACCTGACTTTTAAAGGGGATGGGAGACGGCGCTCTGATTGGTTTACCCAGGAGTATCAGTATCACGTTATTAAGTGAAAAAGTTTATTGTTATCACAAGATATTGTAACGTTTTAACATGATGTTTTCACGCTAGTACCTTATCACATTATAACAAGAAACTTTTCTTGTTAGAACAATATATGATTTAGATTTATTTATATTTTGTTTATTATAAATCGTATAACATGAAACTTTTCATTTCATATTGTTACGACAAAAAGTTTCTTGTCATAACGTGACAAGGTTGTATCTTGTAATAACGTGAAAACAAAATATTATAAGTTGAAAAACATCTTGTTATAACAATAAACTTTTCATATAATAATGTGATACTGGTACATTTTTCTTTTTCTGGTGTGGCAGCACTATACTTCTGTAATCTGTAACTTTTCAAATAAATACTGTTTATTTCCCACCTCTTTGGATGCACTATTGCCATTTGATGTATGACAGTAGTGATCCAACCTTTGTCCATTTCATGAAAACACTTTCTTTTTCATGCTCTGATCATTCAATGTCTGGTAGCTGTTTCCTAAAATAAATAAATACAAGAGGCATTGGTATTTGGCCTGAGCAATTTGAATTTTATTTATTTGGATAAACCCCTTGAGATGCATCATCTCGTTTTCAAGGGGGTCCAGACATATAAACAAACATGAACTCAGCAATATACAGAATACACAGAAACAAAACCAATAAACAGAAAACAAGACAATACAATGACAAAAAAAAAAAAAAAAAAAAAAAAAAAACAGAAACAAAAGACAAAAGACAAGCCACAGTTAACATCATGATGACATTAGGACAATACAACCATAACATGGCCACAGTGGCCAATACTGAAATACCGAACAACAGCAATTAAATTCACCAAATCATGGGGATCAAGGAGCTTCAATGAAAGCAAGAGCAGGCCACCTTAAAGTGAGAAGACAAAGAACTCTTAAATATAACAAACGAAGAAATAGATCTGATATTGGAAGGTAGGTTATTCCAGTCTGTTGGTGCTTTAAACATAAATGATCTTCTGTCAAAAGATTTATTAACACTAGGAACAATAAAATAAAGATGGGTAGAATGTCTAATATGATAAGTTGATGTATACGGTATAAGAAACTGCTGTAAATAAGGTGGATAATTAAAGTAAATACATTTACATATCAGTTTTAACCAGTGAATGTGTCTTCTCACTTTCAAAGATGGCCAGTTGAGTCTATCATATATCGTGCAGTGATGGGTGAAGTAAGGGCAACTAAGGATAAATCTACAGAGTCTATTATATGCTGTATTAAGGGAAGCAAGATCTGATTTGTGAGCATTTTGATAAATTACATCACAGTAATCAAAGATTGGTAGTATAAGTTGGGTAGCAAGATTCTTGCAGACCATAAGTGTGAAACAGTTACGGGAGCGATATAACAGATTAATGCCAAAATTGACTCTCCGTAGAACATGATTTATATGGAGTTTAAAAGTAAGTTCAGGTTGTAGCCATACCCCAAGATATTTAAAACTGTCAACTTTAAGCAGTGAAGAGCCATCAATACAGTTTATGACACAGGAACCAGGTTTAGACTTCAGTTTTTGTTTAGTACCAAAATCATAATGAAGGATTTTGATTTATTGAGCAGAAGTTTGTTACAAAATAACCATTCCTGAACTGAGGTAAAATCAGATTGAAGACTGATTGAAGATTGAATTTGTGGTATGTCAGGATGGGATGTGTATATGACAGTGTCATCAGCATAAAGTTGAATATGGCATGGCAATGATAGTGACTGACTCAACATAGAAAAGAGCACCACCTATAGAACCCAAACTCCACCAACAGAAAATCCAAGAAAAAATAGATCAAAGTACCTCCCACATCATGATTGACAATCTCTTAAACAATCACAGTTGGTTTTTTCAGTGCTTTCTGTAATTATGTTGTTGTTGTACTAATCTGAAAATGTGCTTTAATTGGTAATCTTGTACAGAGCACATTTTTTTACTGTGCAAAAAGATAGAAATGTCTTGTGTGTGTTTGCTGTTATACAACAACATGTTTGTTAATATCAAAGTCCAAAAATTATCTTTCAATCATGATGTCAGTTGTGGGTAGAAAATGTCTCAACCAAAGTTCAGTGGTTCATTAGATACTCATTCAGAGTTTTTTTCCCCTTTATTTCTATTATTAAAACATATTCTGATTTATATAATTTATATATTCATGACACCTTTTTGTTTTCTACATAATCCCATATGTGTTCTTTCATAGTTTTGATGTCTGCAGTATTAATCTACAGTGCAATGTAGAAAATAAAAATAACAAAGAAAAACCATTGAATGAGAAGGCATTTCCAAAGTTTTGGCTGGTACTGTACATACAAAGCCATCATGCACCATGTACATTGTCATCTATCATGTACTTTGCTGAAAGGTTTTAAAAAAATACTGAAAAGATCTGGAGCTTTGATGTGTGCTGTCAGAAGTGCATTTATTTTTCCCTCTGTTGCAGGCATGACGTTGTGGGATCCTGATGTGCTGGAAAAGAATATACGAGAAAGACCCCAACCCAACAGTGAATTTGAGATAGTTGCATCTGAATCACTTGAGGACAAATCTTCAGCATTAAATGTCCAAGCCTCCCTGAAGATAAGTTTCCTGAGTGGGCTGGTAGAGGTTGGGGGCTCTGCCAAATACCTAAAAGACAATAAGATTTCCAAAAATCAGGCCAGAGTGACACTCACATACAAAACTACAACCAAGTTCCAGGAGTTGTCAATGAAACATCTTGGAAGTGGCAAGGTAAAACATCAATGCGTTTTTGATAAAGGACTAGCAACACATGTAGTCACAGGTATCCTTTATGGGGCACAAGCCTTCTTTGTATTTGACCATGAGGTGTCTGAAAAGGAGGATCATCAAGACATTGAGGGCAGTCTTAAGACGATGGTCAAAAAGATTCCCGAAATTGCAATTGAAGGTGAAGCTTCCCTGCAAATGAAAGGCATGGACATTTCAAAAGATAAAAAATTCTCCTGTAAATTCCACGGTGACTTTAACCTTCAGAGGAATCCTGTGTCCATTCAGGACGCAATAGAAGTCTACCAGAGTCTACCAACATTACTGGGAGCAAATGGAGAAAATGCCGTGCCAGTGAAGGTCTGGCTGATGCCCCTGAAAAGCTTAGACTCTGCTGCAGCTCGACTTGTCCGTCAGATACGTATTAGATTAGTGACGGAGGCACAGAGCATCCTGGAGGACTTGAGTGAGCTAGAAATGAGGTGCAATGATGCAATAAAAAACTGCACAACCCAACAATTCCCACAGATTGGGAAGAAGCTAAAAACCTTTAAAGAATTGCTCTCTGAGTACAAGCTGGAGTTCCAGAGGACCCTGGCAAAGACACTTCCATCAATCCGGGAAGGAAGGGAAAAGGAGGCTGTGCTTGCAAAGGTGTTGAAAAAGAGACATTCTTCTCCATTCAACAACAAAAACCTCGGTGAGTGGATGAGTTGTAAAGAGAGAGAAATAAACATCTTAAAATCACTCACTGACATGATGAAAAACACCAAGATTGTCACATCTCGATATGCACTTGATCAAGAAATCCTCAGTGCTGAGCATGCTGTGTGCTTTGCTTTCACCTCACTGGAGGATGATGAACCATACCTCTCATATTTATCAAAATACTTAAAGGAAACACCAGAGAGTCCTCAAGAAATCACATTTCAGACTTATGATGCAGAGAAGGATCAATGGTTCTTTTCAAATGAAGTATGGAACACAATGAGGCAAAAAGCTAAGCTCTTCAATGAGTTTGCAGAGGCCAACAAGGACAGCAATATTAGGTTCCTTATAGCAGGTGTAGCAAATGAGACACAGAAAGGCGCGAGCATCCACCTTTACAAAGAAGGCTCTTTGGTCAGTGAGAACTTTGAACCTCCTTCAAAGCCTGAAAAAACAGCAGTAAGTGACACAACCCACAACAGTGTGACAGTGAGGATTTCCCCACCAGGATTCGGAGCAGAACACATCAGCCACTACTCTGTTGAGTACTGTGTCAGTGGAGAATATGACTGGCAGCAATTGACAGTATTGACAGCTGGAGAAGTCACAATGTCCAGTCTGACTCCTAACACAGAGTACTTGTTCAGATGCAGAGCAGTGTGCTCAGTTGGAAAAGGGCCAGTCAGTAAAGACAGTGGTCCCATTACAACCTTACCCACTAGTCCTCCTGGAAAACCTCAAGCTGACTCAAATTCAAGAGAGTTATCAGTTAGCTGGGAGAAACCTGCTGAGATTGGCAAAGGTGTCAACATTTTGAGCTACATTGTAGAGTATGCAACAACAGCTCCTGGGGTGAAACATCAAGAACTTGAATGGAACCAAATGGTTTCACAAGATGAAGAGGCCATCATATCTGGGCTTCAGCCAGAGACAGAGTACGCTGTCAGGGTCAGATGTGATTGTGGTGTAGCTGGTAGAAGCAAGGAAAGCATCACAGTAAATGTGTGGACAAAAAAGAGTGACTTTGTGTGCTTGGCAGAATTCCTCAAACATAAAAGCAAACTCATAAATTCTGCATCACCCTCAGTCTACAAGCTACCTCTGAAGGAAGAAGCTATGGACATAGATGGATGCAGGAGCTACAGTTTTGGCAAAGAAAGCTTTAGGCGAAATCGCACAATAATGGTTCTTGGAGCAGCTGGATCAGGAAAGTCAACTCTGATCAATGGAATGATCAACTACATCGTTGGTGTAGAATGGAAAGATAGTTTCAGATTCAAGTTAACTGATGAGGGTCAGTTGAGATCACAAGCTGAAAGTCAGACTTCTGAAATCACTGTGTACAAAGTCAACCATCAAGAAGGATTTAAAATCCCATATTCATTGACCATAGTTGACACTCCGGGTTTTGGGGACACAAGAGGGATAGAAAGAGACAGGGCGATCACAGAGCAGATCCGGAGTCTTTTCTCCTCTGCTGAGGGAGTCAGTGAGATTGATGCTGTGTATTTTGTGACCCAGGCTTCTCTTCCACAGCTAACACCAACACAAAAATATGTGTTTGATTCAGTGCTGTCCATTTTTGGTAAAGATGTGGCAGAAAACATCCAGATGCTGGTAACATTCGCAGATGGTCAGAGGCCACTGGTTCTCGAAGCAATTAATGTCTCTGGAGTCCCATGCCCTAAAACAGATGCAGGACTTCCTGTTCACTTCAAATTCAACAATTCAGCTCTGTTTGCAGACAACACATCCATCAATGACAAATCAGATAATGCAGATTCAGATAAAGACATGGATGTTGATAACTTTGATGAAATGTTTTGGAGCATGGGTGCCAAAAGCATGAAAAACTTTTTCACTGCTTTAGACAAAATACCAATCAAAACCTTGCAGATGACCAAAGAGGTTCTTAAAGAGCGCAAGCAGCTTGAAACAGCCGTTGAAGATTTGCAGCTGCAAGTTAAAGATGGATTAGCAAAACTTGAAGAAATAAAGATTATAAATCAGAAATTTCAAGAACATGAAGCTGCCATCTTCAGAAATGAAAATTTTGAGATTGAAGTTGAAATTATCAAACCAAAACAAATCCAGATTACAAATGAAGGAGAGTATATCACCAACTGCCAACAGTGTTCAATGACGTGCCACTACACCAGTGAAATCCCAGAAGATCAGGAAATGCATCGCTGTCCAGCCATGAAAGATGGCAGGTGCACCGTGTGCCCAGGAAAATGTGTTTGGACGGTGCATTTCAACCAGAAGTACAGGTGGGAGTATGTTACAGTTAAAGAGAAGCGGACACTGAAAGATCTGAAGGAGAAGTATGAACAAGCTACACAAGCAAAGCTGACTGTTCAGGAAGTCATTAAGAAGCAAGAGCAAGAGATTGCAAACCTTCAAGATGAGATAATGTCCCTCATAGAGGAGTCAGCTCGCTCCATCGCTCGGCTCAATGAGATCGCCTTGAGGCCCAACCCACTGAGCACTCCAGAATACATCGACTTGCTCATTGAAGGAGAAAAGTCAGAGGCCAAAGAGGGTTACCTTGCCCGAATTCAGTCTCTGGAGGCAATGAGAGAAGGAGCAAGAATCATATCTAAAGTATCCAAACGAGGAAAAGGAGGCAGTTTTTGCAGGGTTTCCTGAAGAAATTAACAGATTTTTTCAGATTATAGAGGAGAACACTCACTTGTGGATATTTTTAGTGAAGCCTTGTCATTAGATCAGGAGATCTTCTTATCTGCTTTACAGTTTTTTTCATTCGCTTTACCTCCTCTGTCAACTCAGAAACCATGGCATCAACACAGTTACAGTTTTTTTCAATCGCTTTACCTCCTCTGTCAACTCAGAAACCCTGGTATCAAAACAGTTAATACATAGGCCTAATGAGAGGTGCTCTTCCCAAAATAACACATTTTGTTTGCAAAAGGCTCTTACCATGACAAAACATTTCAAACATGCAGCAAAAGCACATTTTGTCACCGCCCAATACAACTTGCAGTCAAGTGACATAATCCAGCCACTCACTCACTTCATACTCAATACCAAAATGCAACACACCCTTTTCAGGCTGAGCAGGTTCAACCTTACTTTTTTCCTGTGTGTATTGCAGTCATATTTTTGACAATTTACATAGTTACATATTGTAAAGCAAGTAGCAAAATCCAATATTTCCCTCAAACAACTCAACTTCTGCCCAAATGAGTAGATTCCTTCAATCAGCTCTACTGCACTGTAACACAGCTGACAGCAGAATACAAAATACAGACATCAGTTTGAACAAGGTTCTCCTGTGAGCTACACATTCAAATGTGAACTTACAGTAAAGAATTGCATCCAAACTCAGAAAGACTTTGAAGTGAAATTTTACTGTATTGATGGCAAAAACTGAAATACGGTAAGTCACATACAGTATTACACAGAAAACCTCAAAGGAGTTGAAAAAAAAATACAGAATACAATTTATAGGCCCCTTTTTTGTAGGTGCATCCTGATTGATTGGTGAATGGTGATTTGTGGAAAGGGCAGTGATGCAGGTGCACTAGTGATTTCACAGTGATGCAGGTTATTTCTATCAGCTGTGAGCAGATGTTTTGCTTTTGACTACCACAGTGAAGTCAACGGAGTCAGGGCCATGTAAATGACACATGTGAGAAGTGTTGTGCAAAAGAGCCTGAAAAATGTGTGAATCCAATGAAAAGGTATGAACACATTTGCAAAAGAAAACTTCTGCTGTGGTTTGGAGGTGAAGATGACGACAAAGTGGATCCTAGTTTCATTAGACTGGAAAAAGCGATTGAAAAAAACTGTAACTTACAGTAAAGAACTGCATCCAAACTCAGAGAGACTTTGAAGTGAAATTTTACTGTATTGATGGCAAAAACTGAAATACTGTAATTCACATACAGTATTACACAGAAAAACTCAAAGGAGTTGAACAAAAAAATACAGAATATAATTTATAGGCCCCTTTTTTGTAGGTGCATACTGATTGATTGGTGAATGGTGATTTGTGGAAAGGGTAGTGATGCAGGTGCACTAGTGATTTCACAGTGATGCAGCTCATTTCTATCAGCTGTGAGCAGATGTTTTGCTTTTGACCTCCACAGTGAAGTCAATGGAGTCAGGGCCATGTAAATGACACGTGAGAAGTGTTGTGCAAAAGAGCGTGAAAAATGTGTGAATCCAATGAAAAGGTATGAACACATTTGCAAAAGAAATCTTCTTCATTATCATGACACACACTGTCATGATAATAGACACTCTCAGAGGGAATCGTGGCTCCAGGGAGCAAAATTAATCATAACACCTGTCCAGATGCTGGAATTAAAACAGTTTTAATCAGTTCTCGTAATTTCATGTGTGAGAATGTTTTTCTAGGTTACGTCTTTTTGAGTGTGTCCAGTGTGGAATTTGTTGTCAAGTTCAGTTCATACAGATTGTTCATCCTGTGTTATCATTCTCAAGGCATTTTTTCATCAGCAATATTAACTTTTATTTTAGTTGCTTAAACTATGAATTCGATGTGATGTGATGTGATGTGAAAAAAAAAAAGATTCTTATATAAATAAACATTGCAAATGATACTTACACATGTCAGAGTTTTGCTTGTGTCAGAGGACAAATTGATGTTCTTCCTGTTAAAACAGAGCTACATTTATTAATATGAAGAATATTACTTGACTGGAGGTTTGTCAGTATTGATAATAATGTCACAATAATGAACAATGAAGCTCCTTTATTTCCAGCCATGAACCAAATATACCTAAAACTAGGAAAAGTATTTATTAATATATTGTGTATTAATGCTGTTCATTTGAGTGAGAGGAACATAGAGACTTAATGCTGCCTGTGGTACTCCTACAAGGATACAAGGAAGTTTATTCGTCATTATACAACAGGTTGTTTAACAAAATTAAAATGTGGTTCCCTCTTGATTGATTTATTAAACATGGCATTTCTCACATAATCAGCACATTTGCTGATGTATGATGTCACTGATGATGTGTATTCTACAAGGTCAATGTGGTTCTCCTGGGTAGCAGCATCTTTGAACATCTGCCAGTCTGTGCATTCAAAACAGTCCAGGAGAAGCAGGGAGATGTGGTCTGATTGGCCAAAATGAGGATGAGGGAGGGCTCTGTAGCTGCCAGGAACATTGGTGTAGACATGGTCCAGTGTGTTGTTTAATCTAACAACGTGGACGTGCTGGTGGAATCTAGGCAAAACAGTTCTGAGGTCCGTTTGATTAAAATCCCCAGCAACAATAATAATAGCATCTGGCTGTTTTGCCATGTGACTGCTGATGACCTCATACAATTCCTGGAGTGCATTCTTTGAATTTGCATCCGGTGGAATGTAAAAGCAGTAACAAACACACTGGTGAATTCTCTAGGCAGGTAATATGGCCGACATCTCAGCAGTAAAAACTCAATGTCAGGTGAACATCCTCCATTCACTCTGACTGCACCTGTGCACCAAGCATCATTGATGTACACACAGAGTCCGCCCCCTCTCGTCTCACCAGAGTCCTGTGCTGTCAGCCCAGAACAGGCTCCACCTGTCCAGCGCCAAAGCCTCATCCGGCATGCCATCATGAAGCCACGTCTCCCGGCTCGTTTCCCTCTCCTCCTGGGTCGACCACACCGCTTGCGGTGACGTCTGGTCCGAATGTTTTTAAATGTCGGAACTTGAGATGCTGAGGTGCCGAGAGCAGAGATCATCTCAAGGTCAGCTGCACTCAATCCAGTCACTGCACCTTCCCCTCCGATACCGGTGAGCGTGTCACCATCGTAAGCAACATTCCCAGCAATAAATATGCACCGCCATTGCCATGACAATAATTACCATATTAATTCAATGATGTAAGCTAGCTAAAATATTTAATAAAATATGAATTTTTAATATACACTGTGGTCCATAAGAATTTGGACAGTGACACAATATTCATAATTTTCCCTTGACCACCAACAGTGGATTTGAAATGGAGTAATCAAGATGTGATTAAAGTGCAGACTTTCAGCTTTAATTTAAGGGGCAGAAATAAGTACGACAAGAGAGCAGACAAGAGAAACAGTGATGTTATCAATAGCGCAGGAGGGTGGAGGGATGGCACGCCCAGGTGAAGTGGTGTGGCTGACTGGCTGATGAGGCAAGGCTGGCTGGTGGAGCTGAAGGCTTCCTGGCAGAGAGATCAGAACAATGGGCCACATTCACCAAAACTAATTGGTTCTCAAGAATTATTTTTTTTCATTCTCTGTCATTCCTTTCCTTGTCGTTTCACTGCGCATGCACGCACGCATGTGTCCATTGACTTGTCCTCACTTGTCTGAGAATGACTTTCTTGCACAATAAAAAATAGATGACGGTACTCCATACTGATTAGAATTTCATTTGGGCATTCTTGACTCTCAACTGTGTGTGATCTAGGCTAATCAAAGGCACATTTATTAAGATAACAGTAATTAGTTGTTTGTGGCAGCACTTGTTCTGACCAATCTGACAAAAAGCAGGTGTTTGCAGAGTTTTTGTCACAGCCTGCTCGGCCCTTACCTGCTACTGCAGTATCTTTCCATCACCCTCACCTCTGTCTCATTCGCTGGCCAGCCAGACCCCATCATCAGCCTGATTGCAGGAACACTGGATTCACTAAAGAAGTGGGAGGGCCAAAAAGTGACGTGTTGTGTGTTCAGTTCATTCACAGTGTCTCTATTCCGTGCACCTCATCCATGCCCCTATAGTGCAACACTTACGGTATAAATTGCAGGTGTTGAGGTGTCTTTAAATTAATGCTTTGGACTTGTCGTTTCAATGTACATCATGAATTAACGCGCAGTGAGGTCCGTGGTTGGGTAGGCAGGATCAGCCAGAGCTTAAATCGCGTAGTACTGTCAAAAATGTAGTTATTGATATTGTTGGATTATAGCGCACACACAATTACTGCCAATTAATTTTCTGAGACATACATTCACCTGCATTTCTGCAGGATTTACAGCCCAGGAGCTCCCAAAGACAAGATCACAACAAGAAATCACCTGAATCTCAACAACACAGGACTACCAGGGGCCTATTTCACGAAACCTACCCTGCGTTCCAATACTCATACTACCATACTATTTAGTAGGGAAAAAAATAATTAGTATGTCCCAATACATACTAAACTACATACTTTGTAAGGGCAGCTGCAGTACATACTAAAAGTAAAAAGTATAAGTATACGATTTGGAACGCAGGGATAGATTAGGCTTTAAGACTGGATTTAGCAGATGTCCTGGCTTAATCTAGCCAGGATTAGGGATTAATGGGTTTCATGAAAGGTGGATTATTTTGCAAGATTAACCTGGCCAGAAAGCCTGGCTATAATTAGCCTGAACTCGGTTTCATGAAAGTAATCCCACTTTAGTTACCATGGAAATTTAGCCTAAGCCTTAGCCTGCTCCGGACCAGGCTAGAAGTCAAACTTAAATTAATCCAGTGCCCTGTTTTGTGAAAGTACTATTAGTCAGTGACTCCAATCGTAAACCAATGACTTTGTTAATTCAACACCTATTAGTATATGGACTAATTTCATATTATGCTACATTCAAATAAAATGAAAATAAATGCATTAATCAATTTAATTAATTTAATTGAATTACTCTAATAGTGTGTGACCATGAATCATAATTGTTTCACAATGGCTCATGTGATATAATCATTGTCACTCTCAGTCTTGACAACTGCTTAGTCTATATATTTATGGACTACATAATAATAATAATATAAATAATATATATATTTTTGGACGACTTACGCATTAAGTTTGTTGGCAACACTTTGCCACGCTTTCTCCTTTGCTTTAATTATAATGCTTGTATTGCCTTTACGGTTAATAACCTCCTTTACTTCCTCATATGCTTGTATTAGGCGCTGAGTCTCGTCCAGACTGAATGACGCAGCCCTCTGCTTCGCTTCCATGATCGGTCACGTTCAAGGAATCTACGATCGACTGGCATGGTCTTTGGAAGGGAGACGTAATCACGCACCAGCCTGGATTTCACAATCCAGACTCGCTAAAGTCGCTCCTTCTCAGCCTGACTTGGCTTTAGTGGAACGGAATAAACCAGGCTGTGCAGGGCAGGCTTTAGCAAGCCTAGATTTGGCTTATCTCCTGGCTTATTTAATTCACCCTTCGTGAAATAGACCCCAGGTTGATGTACAGCACACTGTATGTATTTGAATTGTGTGGCATCCTCTTGTTTTACTACATTGTGTGCTGGAAATGTATGAGTGCGAACCAGATACAATTTCGTGTCGCTTTTTGAAAAAATGAAAATTTTTTTTTTTTTTTTTTTTATAAGTGTAGTCCTCCTTACAATCTGGTGCCAGGGTGAGGGCTTCCTGCTGCTGGGGCTGTGGGACAGAGCCAGCTGAGAGTCACCTGGAGCGGAGTCTGAGCAGACAGTGAGTGCCTGCTGTCGGATCTTTCGTCTTCAAAAGCCCCGGATCTTTTTTGAGCTTTATTTTTTATTTTTATTATTATTTTATTATCCCATACGATATATGTACATCTTGTGGAGAAGAAGCGGCGTTTCAAGTTTCAAACCGATTGGACTTATCAACATGAATGGACAAGATGAACCCAAACTGGCATTAAGAACACACCCCCGGTGGCAGAGCGGTTAGTGTCTCTGTCTGCCGTGCAGGAGACCTGGGGTCCAATTCCTGGCCTGGGCAAGAGGGCATCCATACCTTATTACCTCATTTTGTTGTTGACAATGGAGTGATTCTTATTTTTCTGCCTGTTGTTGGCTACATGAAACACACAGGGGCATTTAAGGTTTCTGTCATTTTCATTTTTGTGCTCTTTTTGTGAATTTGTATTGTAGCCCAGGTGCAAACGGCAGCCTGTTCCCTGGTTTCGGGAAGTAGCTTCGGTTGTGACAGTTTGCTGCCGGTGGGTTTGGAGTTATTAACAGTTTCTTTGTTGGTATATCGCTTTAACTTCTCACCATGACGAGCCCTAACTTTTAGGAGCCGCTTACCGCTGTGTGCCTGAAGCCGTCACCTAAGACTGAAAAGCAAACTGGTGAGTGCTTGTTATGTTTGTAGCCGCTAGCCTAGCCGTCTTCATAGATTTCGAAGAGACCATTAGCTCCGCAGTTAGCGCTACTTATTGAGTGTGTATTTTGAATTAAAAGTCTGGTGTTGGGTGCTTATAATGATTTGAAATGAACCGGAATGAATGTCAAATCAGAGATTATTGTATTGCATTGTATTATATTGACAAATGAAATGATATATTGATGCATGTTGCTTTTTGATGACAGATCTCTTGTAGTGCACTTTGTAACTACTTGAGAGTTTCCATTCTTGTTATTTATGCGCTTGTTATTTATATAAGAAATCATAGGGCACATTGTTAAGGAATTGATATATATATTTACATCAATTGAGATTCAGATTTAAACAAGGATTTGTGTGGTATACTGTGTTTGTCGCCATGGCCTTCCTATGTGCAGTTTGGGCTCATTCTCCATTCATGCTGATAGGCACCTGCACTTACTGATCTGAACTAGATGCCCAAAAGGCGTTACCAATATGGCCGCCAAGTGAACAGGCTTGGCCTAAAAGGACTTTGATAGAACTACATGAGTGCTTTCAATTCCAGTGAGCCGCCTACTAGGCCTATTGACCCTGATTAGGCATACACCCTTAACTGATTATACAGTAACTTTAATGCATTATGTTTTAAGTCTAAATTTTGCCATTATAAGTCTCTTAAAAGTCCCCTGAAGCCACTATTAAAGGGGTTGTTTTTCAAAATTTTCTCCCATGGGAGCACACCCCTGCACCCCCCAGTCGGCCCGGGCTTAAGCCGCCGATGTCTACAATATCTGGCACCGCCCCTGTTCCTGACCGTCTCTCCTCGTCTCTGACCCGGTAAACGCTACTGCCTTCTGTTCCTCACTGCAACATTTGCCTGTTGGTTTCCTGGTTCTCGTCTACCTGTGGCTGTGTGGCATTCACAAGCTTCTGCTTCACTGGGGGAGATCGCCATTCACCCCGTCTGCCAGTCATCAGTCATCAGAGACTCTCAGTGTGAGAAACATCCAGCCTTTGCAAATGCTTCTGGTGTGTGTGTACCTACCTGCTGGCTCCGTTGTCCTCAGCTTGTCCCCAACGTACCATTCATCTGCTCCTTCCTGGTTCACCTGACCCGCTGCTTGCTTACCTGTTACCAGACCCGCTGCCCCAATGACCACCAACATTGCCCATCCTGCCTCAATTACCTGTTCATGGGCTCCCTTCACCAGGCCTGGCTCCCAGGTTCTTCCCCTAAGAAACCCTCCTGCTCTCAGAACTAAGGACCGTTCATACTCACCTGAACCCTGTTGTTGCTTACCTGGCATCTGCTCCTTCTTACCTGTAGTCTGTGTCCCCTGTGATAAGTCTAATAAAAGTCATTACAAACTTTTCCCCTGGTGTTGTGTTGTCAAATATCAGCTCAAATCAAACCCAGTCAATGAAATTAAATCAAATCAAACTGAAACAAATCTAATCAAAACTCTGATTGTGGCAGATATCACAGACAGAAACAGACCAATGAAATTTAACCAGAATGGGGCGCCAGACTCCAGATATTTAAAGAAAGCAAAAAACAAAATAAAAAAAAAAAAAAAAACTTCTGTAGCTCTGAAATGGATGGACTGCTGCAGGAGGTGTACAGTAAATGACCTGTCATCTATTTTTTATTGTGCAAGAAAGTGACTCTCAAACAAGTGAGGACGAGTGAATGAAAACATGCCTGCGTGCATTCTTGAGAACTAATTCTGTTCTTGAGAACCGATTAGTTTTAGAAACAGTTGCGGCCCATTGTTCTGATCTCTCTGCCAGGAAGCCTTCAGCTCCACCAGCCAGCCTTGCCTCATCAGCCAGTCAGCCACACCACTTTGCCTGGGCCTGCCATCCCTTCACCCTCCTGCGCTATCGATAACTGTCAGGACAAGCTGCCTGTTGAGAAGAATCTTATAGTGGAGGTGTGTGTGTGGGTGAGTGTGGAGGATGAGGGGAGTATGGGAATCAGCCCTGCACACTGATGGGAAATCAGAGCATTCACAAGAAATGAGACTCAGTTGGTGAGATGCCAGCCTCCTCGTCTTCATGAATAAATTCCATCCGTCCACATCAGTCAGTCAGTCGTTTTCCTCCTGTGAGTGAACATTGTCTCTCTGAGGAAACACCACCTTGTCACTCTCATCATTATTTCTCCATGTTTTCAGGTATGTTGTCCGTATTGACTAATTTAGAGAATAGTTTTGCCGAGGATGGAGAAGCATGTATGTAGAAATCATATATACAAATGCAGATGTATCTTACACTGTTGTTTTATATTATTTAATCCATTTAATAAGTTTTGAGATACGTTGCTGAAGTACAGCTGCATATCATTTAAAGTAATTAATGAGAAATGAGAATTATGTTTCAGAGTATTACTTTAGGTTCTACAGTCGTAACTGAAAGGGTTTGTATCCTACTACAACTAACCTGCTGGGTAAATCTGTTTGTAAACTGCTGATATTTCTGATGATTTCTGATGATGAGGTTCACCTTATTACTCTTGTGATTATCCCTCCCTGTTTTCAGGGGCATAACGTGTGTGTGTGTGTGTGTGTGTGTGTGTGTGTGTGTGTGTGTGTGTGTGTGTGTGTGTGTGTGTGTGTGTGTGTGTCCCAGGTATTACTAATGTTACACAGTCATGTTGTGGGGACTCACCTCCCTTATAGAGACACAAAGTCCCCTTCATGAAAATCATTAATTTTAGGGGTGAAGGCTTGAAGGTGAGCTGACTTTAGGGTTAGGTTGAGGTTAGGGTTAGGTGGGTAGTGGTTTGGGTTAAGGTTAAGGTAAGTTCCCAGGAAATTAATGTAAGTCAGTATAACATCCTCTGAAGTGGTGGAAACATGACGTTCTGCCTTTAAGTGTCTGTCATGTCTTGATGACATCAAAGCTTGGATGGCCCCAAACTTTTTAAATTTTACTGAAAAGAAAACAGAGGTGATGGTGTTTGGCCCCAGCAGCTCCTGTGAACCCCTCCCCCCTGTTGATTTGGGTCCTTTGGCAATTTATGCAAAGCCAACAGTTTCTAACTTGGGTTTTAAGATGGACAGTGATTTTTAATTGGATCGCCAAATTCGTGAAGTTGTTAAGTCAAGTTTCTTCCACCTCAGGCAGCTTGCAAAGGTGAAGCGCTTTCTTGTACATCAGCACTTTGAAACAGTAATCCTTGCCTTCATCACATCTCTTCTGGATTACTGTAACATACTTTATTTTGGAGTCAGTCAGTCCTCCCTCGCACGTCTCCAGTTAGTTCAGAACGCTGCTGCTCGTCTTTTAACTGGAGCACAACAGAGGGAGCACATAACTCCTATCCTGGCCTCCCTCCACTGGCTGCCTCTGCACTTTAGAGTCCATTTTAAGATTCTTTTATTTGTTTTTAAATCTTTAAATTGCCTCGCCCCACCTTACCTCTCTGAGCTACTCAATCCTTATGCTCCTGCCCGGTGCCTCAGGTCAGCTGATCAGCTGCTCCTGGAGGTACCGAGGTCAAAGTGAATGCTCAGAGGGGATCAGGTTTTTTCTGTTGCTGCCCCCAAACTCTGGAATGACTTACCTTTGCACATTAGACAGGCCTCGTCACTGTCCGTCTTAAAACCATTTTAAAACCCATTTGAGAGTTACTATTTACTTTTTTCAGACAAACAAGGTATGTCTGAAAAAAGGAATAGTAACTCTTATGTGAAAAAGTAGACCCATTTTTACCATTGGCTTTCAACCCAGCATGAGACGTCGCTCTGGTTTATTTATTTTATTGATTTTACTGTTTTAATTGCTCTTACTGTTTTGTTGTTTTATGATCATTTATGTACAGCATTTTGTTTCAGCTGTGGTTGTTTTTAAAGTGCTCTATAAAGTTGAGTTGAATTGAGTGCCTAATGTCAGAAACTATTGGGTCTATCAGCCTAAACTTTCATGGCTTTACCAAGAAGAACCTCATGTGGTTGCGGTGACTCAAAACCTTTGTTAACCATTTGTTTTTGCTACCTCCACTCTTTCAATTCACTGTCTAGCTTGCCACCTGCCACCTTGACCACCTTTGAACGGTCTCTCTGTCTGTCCATGTGTATTAGAGATATTAGAAATACTCCACCTCCAAGTAAATATGTTTCCACTTTTGCGAGTCTGAGGCCATTGTTCTCTGCCAGAGAACAATGGCCTTACGGTCACTGTGTAGTGACCGTAAGAATGAGATCACAGATACGAGAGGCAGAAATGGGTTTCCTCTGCAAGGTGGCCGGACGCACCCTTAGAAAGAGGGTGAGGAGCTCAAACATCGGACAACGAGGAGCTCGGGGACTTGCTGCTCCTCTGCTTTGACAGAAGTTAGTTGAGGTGGTTCAGTCTTTTGTCAGTCGGGAACGTGGTTCTCCGACTGACAAAAGACTGAACTGCACTCTGTTTTTCTGTCTCAGCAGCCAGTGGCTGTACTCTTGAGGTTTTGCTGTTACTGTGTCAGCTCGCATAAATTAAGCTCAAAAGGTTTAATACATTTTATAGTTTAACCCACCATTTAAAAAAAAAATACTACACTGCACTTCTGTATCAGCAAAAGTTTTGTACCATGTATATTATTTTGTTACCTCTACTTACAATTTTCTTTTGCCCATCTTTTTCAGCTCTGAGTTCATTAGTTCAAGACTGTAGAACAAAAATGTACCACTAGATGGAGCAATTAGCTCAATTGTTGTGTTAAAACCTACTGCTATGCCAACTCATAAGCATGAGTATACTGAACTAACAGCATAATATCCAGTTTAGTTATGTATTAGGTATCTTCAAGGGGTCCTGTGGTGCCTGTTAGTTTATCTCAGTGACATTGAGTATCTTGTTTTTATCAGTACGTCCAACATTATTAAGTAAGCAAGTAAATAACCAGCAAGACTGCAGGAGAATCACTGGACTGAACGAACATGCTCTTGTCTATTTTCTCCAGTCGAGGCTGAGTAATGGAACCTGAAGCCGTCAAGACGATAAAGGTGGCAGGGCTCGGTCGGCCCTTCAGCCTCGGGATGCTGTACGACTGTCGGCAAGACTCCCTGATCCCTGGTAAGGCTTTAAAGTCACCAAATCTGATGTTACTGGGCAAATCCAAAACATTTACATTTCAAAGTTTCATATCAGTAAATTACCATTTTTCTCCCCGATATCTGACTGCTGTAACAAAAGATCCTAGTCTATATTCAATTCATGAAATAAGTTATCTGATATTATAAAACACTCCATGTGTCACTAACTTGTTTCACATAAATAGAGGAAGAACTGGATAATTATTTTCTTTATATATTTGGTGAATAAATTTTTTATCTTTAAAGGGGTTTCAAATAATTTGTATAGAAAAATATCTTCTTAATTCTCAGAAATGTTCCAATTTTGAGAATTCTTAGACGTTCACCACAAGCAGCAGCACAGTACTAGAAGGATTTCTGAATACAGCTCCTGGTGTCCGTCTGACCCAGGATGAAGCCGTGTGAGATTGCAGGAAGGAAAATGTACCACTAAAGGCAGATATCATCATAATTTTTCAGTTAAAGTACACATCACCTCCTTGTCGAGAATTTTGAACAGGAGCCCTTGCAGTTCAAAATACAATTTAACTGTATGTTATTATTTTTTCTTATATTTACTGCTAAGAAATCCAGCCTGGCTGTGCAGCAATAAAAGTAAACTTGAACCCCCCCACCCCCACTTCCCACCCTGTGTTGCAGGCATGACACTGTGGGACCCTGATGCCCTGGAGAAGGATGCACGAGAAAGACTCCAACCCAACAGTGAATTTGAGATAGTTGCATCTGAATCACTTGAGGACAAATCTTCAGCATTAAATGTCCAAGCATCCCTGAAGGCAAGTTTCTTGGCTGGACTGGTAGAGGTTGGGGGCTCTGCCAAATACCTAAATGACAGCAAGATTTCCAAAAATCAGGCCAGAGTGACACTCAAATACAAAACTACAACCAAGTACCAGGAGCTGTCAATGAGACATCTTGGAAGAGACAATGTGAAGCATCGGTATGTTTTTGAAAAAGGAATAGCAACACATGTAGTCAAAGGTATCCTTTATGGGGCACAAGCCTTCTTTGTATTTGACCATGAGGTGTCTGAAAAGGAGGATTATCAAGACATTGAAGGCAACCTGAAGATGATGATTGAGCAGATTCCGGGCATTGTAGTACAAGGTCAACCTTCCTGGCAAAAGACAAATGTTCAAAACTTCTCCTGCAAATTCCATGGTGACTTTAATCTTCAGAGGCATCCTGTGTCCTTTCAGGATGCCACTGAAGTCTACCAGAGTCTACCAACATTACTGGGAGCAAATGGAGAAAATGCCGTGCCAGTGAAGGTCTGGCTGATGCCCCTGAAAATTTTAGATTCTGCTGCAGCTCAACTTGTCCGTCAGATAAGTATTAGATTAGTGATGGAGTCACAGAGCATCCTGGAGGACTTCAGTGAGCTGGAAATGAGGTGCAATGATGCAATAAAAAACAGCACAACCCAACAATTCCCACAGATTGGCAAAAAGCTAAAAACCTTTAAAGAATTGCTCTCAGAGTACAAGCTGGAATTCCAGAGGACCCTGGCAAAGAAACTTCCATCAATCCGTGGAGGTGGGGAAGAGGAGGCTGTGCTTGCAGAGGTGTTGAAAAAGAGACAGTCTTCTCCATTTAACAGCAAAAACCTCAGTGAGTGGATGAGTTGTAAAGAGAGAGAAATAAACATCTTAGAAGCACTCAGTGCTGAGCATGCTGCATGCTTTGCTTTCACCTCACTGGAGGATGATGAACCATACTTCTCAGATTTATCAAAATACTTAAAGGAAACACCAGCGAGTCCTCAATAAATCAAATATCAGATTCATGATGTAAAAAAGGAAAATTGGTGTTTGTTGAATGAAGTATGGAACGCAATGAGGCAAAAAGCAAAGCTCTTCAATGTGTTTGGAGAGATTAACATGGACAATAATGTTAGTTTTCTTATGGCAGGCTTAGCAAATGAGAAAAAGAAAGGTGCGAGCATCCACCTTTATAAAGAAGGCTCTTTGTTCAGTGAGAACTTTGAACCTCCTTCAAAACCTGAAAAACCAGTAGTAAGTGACACAACCCACAACAGTGTGACAGTGAGGATTTCCCCACCAAGATTTGGAGCAGAAAACATCACCCACTACTCTGTTGAGTACTGTGTCAGTGGAGAAGATGACTGGCAGCAATTGACAGTATTGACAGCTGGAGAAGTCACAGTGTCCAGTCTGACTCCTAACACAGAGTACTTCTTGAGATGTAGAGCAGTGTGCTCAGTTGGAAAAGGGCCAGCTAGTGATGTCAGTGGTCCCATTACAACCTTACCCACTAGTCCTCCTGGAAAACTGCAAGCTGAACCGATTTCAAATGAGCTGTCAGTTAGCTGGGAGAAACCTGCTGAGATTGGCAAAGGTGTCAAAGTTTTGAGCTACATTGTAGAGTATGCAAAAACAGCTCGTGGGGTGACACATGAAGACCTTGAATCGAACCAAATGGTTTCACAAGTTGAAGAGGCCATCATATCTGGGCTTCAGCCAGAGACAGAGTATGCTGTCAGTGTTAGATGTGATTATGGTGTGGCTGGTAGAAGCAAGGAAAGCATCACAGTTAATGTGTGGACAAAAACAAAAGTGCGCCTCGCAGAATTGCTCAAACATACAAGCAAACGTCTAAATTCATCACCCTCAGTCTACAAGCTACTTCTGAAGAAAGAAGACATGGTCATAGATGGATGCAGTTGCTACAGTTTTGGCAAAGAAAGCTCAAAACAAAATTGCACTATACTCCTTTTTGGACAAACTAGATCAGGAAAGTCCACTCTCATCAATGGAATGATCAACTACATCGTTGGTATAGAGAGGAATGACAATTTTATAGTCTCTTTCCAGATTCAAATTAATTGATGAGGGTTCATTGAGTTCAGAAGATGACACATCGGAAATCAGCGTACACAAAATCCACCACAACGAGAGGTTAAAAATCCCATATTCTTTAACTATTATTCACAATGAAGACTGTAATTACAGAGTCTTTTCAGAGGTGTTCTTCAAACGTAGGGCCAGACAAATAATCTTAAAGCTATTCACGTCTGATAAATTAACCTGTGAGATTGATGCAGTGTGTTTGGTGATCCAGGCCTCTTTCCCAGGGCCAAAATTATCATATCGCTATGTTTTTGATTCAATGCTCAAACTTTTTGAGGAAGATGTGGCAGAGAACATCAGGATTCTGGTGACATCTGCAGATGATGAGCTGCCACCAGTTCTCGAGGTAATCAAATCTTCTAAGTTCCCATGTCCTAAAACATACAGCGATCTGCTGGTTCACTTCAAATTCAACAATTCTGCATTGTTTGCAGCCAACAAACCACCAGATGGAAATAGTGCAGGTTGTGATGATGATGATGATGATGATGATGATGATGATAATGATGATGATGATGACGATGACAAACTGAATTGGGACATAAATACTACAAACATGAGGATGTTCTTTGATGATTTGAACACCATACCCACCAAACAGCTGACAGAGGATCCCCAAGATACAGCTCCATTTTGCAAGTTCAGATGGTGATTAAACATGCACAGATCTATCAATATGTAAATAGTCCCTGCCCATCACCTTCCTGTTGGCTCATAACCAGAGCCCTGTTCACACAACCAGGATGTCCTGTCCTGCTACGGTTTCATAATCTTACCAGGGAAAAACGTTTCTTCAGTGAATCTCCTAGTTCCTTTAATATTGTTCAGCCAATAGAGTCGAGGTCACACATTTTAGGAAACAGAAACAGAAGAAAACACATTTTTGAGAGGAAGGGGACTTTGAAGGTCTGAAAAAGTCAATTAAAAAATATACCACAGCTATGTTCAGTGAACGCCTTGGTTCTGTTTTTGAAGAGAATTGTCATGATGTACATTAAATCCACCCATTTTGATTATCAGGAGATATTACAGGATTCAGACTCACTGTATATAGAACCTAGACTTAATAGTCTTTATATTTTAATGCATCTTAAACATGGAGGTGATGTTGTTGATTCTCTGAAGCACAGTCCATTGTCTGACACACTGACGCCGTCCACAGTCATGTTTTGAGATACTTCTCTTTATACATTAAGTAACATCTTTCATCTCTATAGACAATCAGTTTTCCAAACAGTATGTGGAGTACCACAAGGATCATTTTTAGGACCGTTACTTTTTAATTTATACATT
Organism: Myripristis murdjan; assembly: GCF_902150065.1. Taxonomy (NCBI): domain Eukaryota; kingdom Metazoa; phylum Chordata; class Actinopteri; order Holocentriformes; family Holocentridae; genus Myripristis; species Myripristis murdjan. Next base: position 31,272,852 of record NC_043996.1, read on the forward strand.
ACCCCTGGGCAGTATCATCACTTTCCATAGTTATGCTGATGATACTCAGCTCTATGTGGCTGTGTCTCCTGATGACACTGGACCAAATGACTCACTTTTTCACTGCGTTTTAGATATTAAGCCCTGGATGTCACAGAATTTTTTACAGATTTACCAGGACTAAACAGAATTACTGATTATCGGTTCAAGAGTTCAGAGAGAGAAACTGGGCTCTAAATACATTTGGACTAAAACTGAGTCAGGAGGCAAGAAATTTTGGAATGATATTTGACTCTGATTTTAATTTTAAGCCACATATACGCTATATCACAAAAACAGCATTTTATCATTTAAAAAAATATTTCCAAAGTGAGGCCATTTCTCTCTCTGAGCAATGCGGAGAGACTAATGCACGCTTTTATAACTAGCAGGCTAGACTACTGTAAAGCTCTCCTTTCTGGTCTACCCAAGAATACAATTAATCAGCTGCAACTGATTCAAAACTCTGCAGTGAGAGTTCTGACTCAGACCAGAAGGAGAGCACACATCACGCCTGTTTTAAAATCCTTACACTGGCTGCCTGTTAGTTTTTGTATTGATTTTAAAGTTCTCTTATTAGTTTATAAGGCGCTGTGTGGACTTGCACCAGACTATATCTCAGAGATGTTTTTATTACATGATTCAGGAAGGCTCCTCCGATCCTCTGGCTCTTGTCTTTTGGCTGTTCCACAGAGTAGAACTAAAACATTTGGCGATGCTGCTTTCAGCCACGATGCACCAAAACTCTGGAACAGCCTGCCGGAGGATCTGAGAGGAGCTGGAAACATGGACACTTTTAAACGTAGACTAAAAACTCATCTCTTTTGTCTGGCATTCATGTAGTGTCTTACAATTTTAGAGTTTTATAGGTACTCTGCTTATTATTTTTATCTGTATTTGTTTTATTGTTATTTTGCCGATTGTTTCTATATATTATATATAATATATATTATATATATTATATTCTACATTTTATTTTACTGTTTTTATGTAGTTTTTAGATTTTATTCAGTATCTTATTCTTGAGTTTTTTATTATTACCGTATTTTATTGTTTTAAATTTTTTTTATCACTCTTTTGTCTGATTGTTATTTTTTCTGATTGTTTGTATATAGTATATTCTACATTTTATTTTACTGTTTTTATGTAGTTTTTAGATTTTATTAAGTATCTTATTCTTGAGTTTTTTATTATTGCTGTATTTTATTATTGTTCTAAATCTTTTTATCACTCTTTTGTCTGATCATTATTATTATTATTTTTTATTCTTGATCTTTTATATTTTTTTAATTACACATATTTTATGAGTGTGCATTGGTCTCCAAGTCCTTTACTTCTGTTTTTATGATTATTTGTCAATCGAGATGTAAAGCACTTTGAATGTCATGTATTTGTTTGACAGGTGCTGTATAAATAAAGTTTGATTGATTGCTTGATCGTGCAGTCATACAGAAAGTTAAAACAGATTCAGTGAAACTTCTGTAAAACAGAGTCATGGTCTCAGCACAAACATTAAGAGCGTTCAGCTTTACATGCATCTGTACTTTCCATTTGGTTTTCTCTGGCATTTAGAAAACTCCCTTCAGGAAGTTCATGTGTATGACAGCTGACATAAAATGTATTGACAAACACTGATTTAATGGAGTTTGATGATTGATGTCTGATGAAATGATGTGACTGATTTCACTAATCAGAAATAAAATATATGATGAATAAAAATGTACAGAATCACTGGCTGAAGTGTAATGTCTTCTGATATTTCAGCACACACACAGCAATGCTTTGGCATAAAACTATAAAACAGTGAATTGTGAACTTTAGAAAATGGATCGTGGCAAAAGACTTTATGTTTAGAAAACAAGTGACAGCAACAAACTCCAGCTCCTCTACTCAGACTGGTTTATTCATGACCAACATTTCAGACCAAACTCCTCTTGGTAAAATGTGTATTAAAAATGTTGTTTAAGGGATAACAAGAAACATTCACTTTTACATTAGATGGGAACAAAGAGACTTTCACAGGAACATCACAAAATGTTTTTACAAATCCAAAATACTGTAAAAATTCAATCTTAAAGCAGAGCGCATTTGCTAGAATTGCTAATTTAAGTGCATTAATCGATGTTTCATTAATGAGGAAGTGCCGTTTTGCAAGCAAATGTAGGCTGGCTGATGTCATTCCTACAAATTTGTTTTACAAGACTGAGATCTGGTTTAGCATGCAGATATGATTGATTTAAGGTTTCATTTTACAGTGAAGGTTAGGCAACAAAGTGAGTACATCAGTAATATTTTAATGTTGGAATACAAAATGAACTGATAAGTGCATTCACCAAAACACAAGTACCACGTTCCCACTTTTGGAAAGAGGTCAGCTGAATGGAACAAGGCATCATGTCCAATATCACCAGTCCAGTATACAGTAGATACGTCACATATGTGGCCGAAAGGCAGCATGTTAGCTATAGGCTGAGGAACTCCAGGTAAATGCATCTTAAATGTGACTACAGTCTCTCACACAGGAAGTGTCCTTCCTTTGTACTTTATAGTATGCTCAGAACACATGAATAAGTCACAAAAATCAACTGAAAGTGACAAAACCGATGTATGTTTACCATGCTGAAGCCATTTAAAAAGTCACCATATACATTCCAGATCCATTATCACATCTGGTCCCACTTGTATTTTGAATATGGTTCCAAGCATGGGATATGCACACTGGTTGTCCATTAATTGACCTATATCTGAAGTTTTTTTTTCAACATTGCATCAACATTGTAGAATATTTAAAAATGATATCATCTTCATATGTAAAAAGCAAAGGTCTTAAGATGACCCCATAACTTGACCCATCATGAGCTTTGCTTCTCCTCCACAGATGTCAGGGCAGTCTTCAGCTTTTTCAAACACTGGAATGAAACTTGTTCACCGGGACTCAAACATTAAGGTGCTGCACTCTCTGCACTTGGCAAATCAAGGGACACTGATTTATTTTCTACTTTTTTCGTATCAGTTGTGGACATTTTACTGCTGAGTGAATGAAGAGACACTGAACTGAACTGTCATGTTTACATTTTTCACTACTGCTGTCACTCAAGCTGGTTTTGAAGTGTTTTTCTATGATCATCCAACAAGCACAATTGATGTAAATTTTTATAAGAAATCCCACTGTCACCTGGATCTGTAATCTTGGCCTTTGAATACCAGGCAGGAAGGAGATGAGTGACATTTTCTACCTGCAAGATGGTCCACTTGTGTGATTTTCGCCTGATTTCATTCAAGCAGAAGGATCACAAGCTCGTCTTTGGGATGAGAAAACTGCCCAGTCACCGGCTTTATGAAATGACCTGGAAAGTTTGGTTTGGAAAGAGATTTGAAAGCCAGAAATCCCTGAAGTAATCAACCGTAATCAACCTTCAGATTCTTAGAAAAATGCCAGAATTGTGAGAATAAATTCAGAATTCTGACATTTCTACAAATGTTGAGATTAAAGTCAGAACTCTGAGATTAATCTCACAACTCAGTTCTAACTCTGTAACAGATGTAACGTTGCATGTCATCTGTAAACTGTCGAACACTCAGTTTCCTTTGTGTTGCGAAACAAGTTTTAGTTTGTCGAGCTATACTTTTTTGAAAGATTTTTTTTTGGGATTTCTGCTTTATTTGACAGTCACAGTAGAGAGAGACAGGAAAGGAAATGGCAGAGGAGAGAGAGGATGACCTGTAGCAAAAGGCCTGAGGACAGATTTGAACCCAGGACCTTGCGATCAGGACTCAGCCTTGATAAGTGGGATTTTATCCACTGAGCTACCGGGATGCCCCAGAATTGTACTTTGTTGACAGAGAATTAAAAAAAGTAATTTAAAGTATATTGTGAGGTTTCATTTAAGATAAAAACAGCATTGATGCTACAAAATTATCACTGTTGTCAAAAAATGATATTAACATTTGAAGCCTGTGAGGTCTTCTACTCACTAGATTCAGGCGAGAGCGATGTCTGCCGTCTGAGAGCGTGACTGGCCGGTTGATGGAAAACATTACAGTAAATGTTCAATTTGCCATCAATTTACACAAAACTGTCAATATCTGAAATCTACACAGTTGATGCCTTGCCTAAAAAAATAATCAGAAGTTAAAGTAATGATGAAATAGCATAACAAAATTGTTAAAAAAGAAAAGATAGAAAAAATAGATAGGATAGCAGTTTATTTACCATTTAGATATTGATATTTTGATATGTCAGTGGTATCATTTTATTATTATTATAATATTATACTGAGTAGGACTCTTGTCTCATGCACAGAACAGGGTGGGACTGGATTTGTGTTTTGAACTGGCTGTCAGAGACTTTATCAGCTTGATAGGAAGAAAGTAAGCTCTGCACACTGAGGGGAAGTCAGACCATTTCCAAGAAATCAGCCTCTGCTGGTGAGACTGCAGCCTCCTCCTCCTCGTCCTCCTCCTCCTCCTGAAAACACTCTGTGTCAGAGGAGGAAGAGTAGGGGCTCCTCCCTGCAGACGCTGAAGACAGACGCCACACTTTATCTCAGCGAGACACGACTCCTGTAAGTACCTCTCTGCATCACATCTGATGTTGTTACCATGTACGTGTGACAGTGCTACTTACTGCCTTAGTGGTGTGTGTGTGTGTGTGTCTGGGGGAACACAGTGAATGTAGGGAGATATCCCACCTTCATGAGTGTTTGTTAGATGAAGGAAATGTGGAACCATTGAGGAACCAAATGATTTGTTCTCCTCTGGTTCTCCAACCAGTCAGCAGCACAAAGCCTCAATGTGAGTGGAAATCTCCAAAAAAAGGTTAATCAATAAACCAATAAACTATCTGCAGTTCTTTGTTGGCAACAGACATTTTGGCAAAATAAAAACTACCTACCTCTTTTTCTCATATTCTTCAGCTTCTTTCCTCACTATTTGTCAGAGGATAAAATGTTCATGTTCAAGTTCTGACTAACACACCACCAGGAGTTCACTAGTTCAAGACTGCAGAAGGAAAATGTACCACTAGATGGAGCAATTAGCTCAAATGTTGTGGTAAAACCTACTGATTTGCCAACTCAATAGCATGAGTATACTAACCTAACAGCATAATGTCCAGTTTATATATTAGTAATGTATTAGGTATCTTCCAGGGGCCCTGCAGTGCCTGTTAGTTTATCTCAGTGACATTGAGTATCTTGTTTTTATCAGTGATTCCAACATTATTAAGGAAGCAAGTAAATAACCAGCAGGACTGCAGGAGAGTCACTGGACTGAACGAACATGCTCTTGTCTATTTTCTCCAGTCGAGGCTGAGTAATGGAACCTGAAGCCGTCAAGACGATAGAGCTGGCAGCGCTTGGTCGGCCTTTCAGCCTCGGGATGCTGTACGACTGTCGCCAAGACTCCCTGATACCTGGTAAGGCTTTAAAGTCACCAAATCTAATGTTACTGGGCAAATCCAAAACATTTACATTTCAAAGTTTCATATCAGTAAGTTACCATTTTTCTCCCCGATATCTGACTGCTATAACAAAAGATCCTAATCTATATTAAGTTCATTAAATAAATTATCTGATATTATAAAACACTCCATGCATCACAGGTCTTGTTTGGATAAGTCCTAATTTATTTGACATAAACAGAGAAAGAACTGGATAATTATTAATGGATATTGTTGGTGAATACATTTTTATTGTTACAAGGGTTTCAACTAATTTGTATGGAAAAACATCTTCTAATTTCTCAGAAAAGTTACAATTTGGAGAAATCTTAGACTTTCTCCACAAGCAGCAGCACAGTACTGGGAGGATTTCTGAATACAACTCCTGGTGTCCGTCTGACCCAGGATGAAGCCGTGTGAGACTGCAGGAAGGAAAATGTACCTCTAGAGGAAGATATCATCATAATTTTTCAGTTCAAGTACACATCAACTCCTTGTCTAGAATTTTGAAGAGGAACCCACTGCTGTTCAAAATACAATTTAACTGTGTGTTATTATTTTTTGTTTTATTTACTGCTAAGAAATCCAGCCTGGCTGTGCAGCAATAAAAGTAAACTTGACTCCTCACTTCCCACCCTGTGTTGCAGGCATGACATTGTGGGACCCTGATGCCCTGGAGAATGATGCACGAGAAAGACCCCAACCCAACAGTGAATTTGAGATAGTTGCATCTGAATTGATTGAGGACAAATCTTCAGCATTAAATGTTGACGCCTCCCTGAAGGCAAGTTTCTTGGGTGGGCTGGTACAGGTTGAGGGCTCTGCCAAATACCTAAAAGACAGTAAGATTTCCAAAAATCAGGCCAGAGTGACACTCAAATACAAAACTACAACCAAGTTCCAGGAGATGTCAATGAATCATCTTGGAAGAGACAATGTGAAGCATCCTTATGTTTTTGATAAAGGAATAGCAACACATGTAGTCACAGGTATACTTTATGGGGCACAAGCCTTCTTTGTATTTGACCGTGAGGTGTCTGAAAAGAAGGATCATCAAGACATTGAGGGCAACATGAAGGTGATGATTCAGAAGATTCCCCGCCTTGCAATTGAAGGTGAAGGTTCCCTGCAAATGAGTGAAACAGACATTTCAAATGTTCAAAACTTCTCCTGCAAATTCCATGGTGACTTTAACCTTCAGAGGAATCCTGTGTCCTTTCAGGATGCAATACAAGTCTACCAGAGTCTTCCAAAATTACTGGGAGCAAATGGAGAAAATGCCGTGCCAGTGAAGGTCTGGCTGATGCCCCTGAAAATTTTAGATTCTGCTGCAGCTCAACTTGTCCGTCAGATACGTATTAGATTAGTGATGGAGGCACAGAGCGTCCTGGAGGACTTGAGTGAGCTAGAAATGAGGTGCAATGATGCAATGAAAAACAGCACAACCCAACAATTCCCACAGATTGGAAAAAAGCTAAAAACCTTTAAAGAATTGCTCTCTGAGTACAAGCTGGAATTCCAGAGCACCCTGGCAAAGAAACTTCCATCAATCCGGGGAGGAGGGGAAGAGGAGGCTGTACTTGCAGAGGTGTTGAAAAAGAGACATTCTTCTCCATTCAACAGCAAAAACCTGAGTGAGTGGACGAGTTGTAAAGAGAGAGAAATCAGCATTTTAAAATCAATCACCAACATGATGAAAAACACCAAGATTGTCACATCTCGCCATGCACTAGACGAGGAAATCCTCAGTGCTGAGCATGCTGTGTGCTTTGCTTTCACCTCACTGGAGGATGATGAACCATACCTCTTAGATTTATCAAAATACTTAAAGGAAACACCCCAACCTGAGAGTCCTATAAAAATTTCATATCAGACTTATGATGTAGAGAAGGAACAGTGGTACTTTCCACAGGAGGTGATGGATGCTGTGAGGCAAAAAGCAAAGCTCTTCATTGATTTTGCAGAGGCCAACATGGACCAGAAAAACATTAAGTTCCTGGCAGCAGGTATAGCAAATGAGAAGCCCAAAGGAGCAAGCATTCACCTTTATAAAGAGTGTACTTTCACTCCTGAGAACTTTGAACCTCCTTCAAAGCCTGAAAAACCAGCAGTAAGTGACACAACCCACAACAGTGTGACAGTGAAGATTTCCCCACCAGGATTCGGAACAGAAAACATCACCCACTACTCTGTTGAGTACTGTGTCAGTGGAGAAGATGACTGGCAGCAAATGACAGTATTGACAGCTGGAGAAGTCACAGTGTCCAGTCTGACTCCTAACACAGAGTACTTGTTCAGATGCAGAGCAGTGTGCTCAGTTGGAAAAGGGCCAGTCAGTAAAGACAGAGGTCCCATTACAACCTTACCCACTAGTCCTCCTGGAAAACTGCAAGTTGATCCAAATTCACGAGAGATATCAGTTAGCTGGGAGAAACCTGCTGAGATTGGCAAAGGTGTCAACAGTTTGAGCTACATTGTAGAGTATGCAATAACTGCTCCTGGTGTGAAACATGAAGACCTTGAATGGAACCAAATGGAGTCAAAAGCTAAAAAGGCCATCATATCTGGGCTTCAGCCAGAGACAGAGTACGCTGTCAGGGTCAGATGTGATTGTGGTGTAGCTGGTAGAAGCAAGGAAAGTAACACAGTTAATGTGTGGACAAAAAAACAAGTGCACCTCGCAGAATTGCTCAAACATACAAGCAAACTCATAAATCCTGCAACATCCTCAGTCTACAAGCTGCCTCTGAAGGAAGAGGACATGGGCATAGATGGATGCAGGTGCTACAGTTTTGGCAAAGAAAGCTCAAAACAAAATAGTACTATACTCCTTTTTGGACAAAACGGATCAGGAATGTCCACTCTCATCAATGGAATGATCAACTACATCGTTGGTGTAGAGTGGAATGACAATTTCAGATTCAAATTAACTGAGGAGGCTTCATTGAGTTCAGAAGATGAAATGCCAGGATTCGACATTTACAAAATCCACCACCAAGAGGGGTTTAAAATCCAATATTCTTTAACCATTATTCACAATCAAGGCTTTGATGATAAAATGGATGAAGATGATCATTCCTTTCTTGGGTTAGCCTGTGCGTCTTTATGCAAAGCTGTGATCACACAAGTCTTGTACAAGCTCTTCATATCTGATAAGTTAGCCCGTGAGATTAATGCAGTGTGTTTGGTGATCCAGGCCTCTTTTCCAGGGCCAACAATACCACATCACTGTATGTTTGATTCAGTGCTCAAACTTTTTGATGAAGATGTGGCAGAGAACATCAGGATTCTGGTGACATCTGCAGATGATGAGCTGCCACCAGTTCTCGAGGTAATCAAATCTTCTGACTTCCCATGTCCTAAAACAGACAGCGGTCTGCCGGTTCACTTCAAATTCAACAATTCTGCATTGTTTGCAGCCAACAATCCACCAGATGGAAATAGTGCAGGTTGTGATGACGACGATGATGATGATGATGATGATGATGATGACACACTCAATTGGCACATAAATACTAAAAACATGATGAAGTTCTTTGCTGATTTGAACACCATACCCACCAAACGAATGTCTGTAACAGAGGAGCCTCCCCTTCAAGCTAAGATAGTGTACAATTTTTTTTCAAGTTCAGACAGTGATTAAACATGCACAAATCTATGAATATGTAAATAGTCCCTGCCCATCACCTGCCTGCTGGCACAGCAACTCGTAACCAGTTCCCTGTTCACACAACCAGGACATCCTGTCGTGTGACACTCATGAAAATTGTGCTGTATTTCATAATCTAACCATGAAAAAAAATTTTTTTTTCAGGGAATCTCCTAGTTCCTTTAATATTCTTCAAGCGAAGCAGCAATTTCTGGTTGGTCTTATTTTTTTTTTTTATAAAACAAACCTCAAGCAGCAGTCCAGGCGGAGCTGCTGCTAATGATATGCAAATCAGCACCCCATGAGCTGATGGCTGATTGGTTGTGGGATTTGTGGCCCGGGGTCATCTCAGTCTCTCTCTCACACACACACACACACACACACACACACACACACACACACACACACACACACACACACACACTCCTCCACTATGAGATTCTTCTCAACAGACAGCTTGTCCTGACAGGATTTAGAGCATACCCATAAAGTTGAATCCGTAGAGGAGTGGGAAAACACCTCTTGAGAGCAGATACAGCCAGTAGAGTCGAGGTCACACATTTTAGGAAACAGAAACAGAAGAAAACACATTTTCGGGAGGAGGGGGACTTTGAAGGTCTGGGACCTCAGCTATGTTGAGTGACCGCCTCAGTGTGACTATCTGGTTTTTCAGAGAATCATCATGATGTACATCAAATCCACACTATTTGATTATCAGGAGATATTACATGATTCAGACTCACTGGATATAGAACCTAGACTTAATACTCTTCATATTTGATCACATCTTAAACATGGAGGCAATGTTGTTGAGTCTCTGAAGCACAGTCCATTGTCTTACACACTGACGCCGTCCACAGTCATGTTTTGAGATACTTCTCTTTATACATTAAGTGACATCTTGCACTCATACAGAAAGTTAAAACAGATTGAGTGAAACTTGTGTAAAACAGAGTCATGGTCTCAGCACAAACATTAAGAGAGTTCAGCCTTACATGCATCTGTACTTTACATTTGGTTTTCATTTGGCATTTAGAAAACTCCCTGCAGGAGGTTCATGTGTATGACAGCTGACATAAAGTGTATTGACAGACACTGATTTAATATCACAGCAGATGAAGCTTTAACCCTGTTGTGCTTCATTAAGTGACAGAATGGAGTTTGATTACTGATGTTGTTTGATGACATGATGTGACTGAATTCGCAAATCAGAAATAAAATATATGATGAATAAAAACATACACAATCACTGACTGAAGTGTTTTTCTAATGTCTTCTGATATTTCAGTAAACAACTTGTTCCTGGCAGTGATAGCCGCCATAAAACCATAAAATGTTATGTTTCTTTCCTAACTTCATATTAAATGTCTTATCAGGGATCACTGGTTCTTGGCAACAGTCATACAGCATCCCAAGGCCCGACCACATCCACCAAAGCTGGAAGACCTCCACTTCAAAACTTATTCCAGCACCTTGAAGGAAAACAAACAGGCCTATTCCAGCTTCATTCATTCTTTAAGCAGCATCACAGTCATCATGTGGCTAAAAGAGATACGTCATCACTTGGCCCTGTGCTGTAATACCTTTAGGGATAAAAACAAACTTCCTTTTTCTTTTTGACTGATATGGACTGATGGACTTGTCTTATGAGGAGGCTGGCATCTCACCAACTGAGTCTCATTTCTTATGAATGCTCTGACTTTCTGTCAGTGTGCAGGGCTGATCCCCATACTCCCCTCATCCTCCTTCACACACACACACACACACACACACACACACACACACACACACACACACACACACACACACACACACACACACCTCCACCTCCACCTCCACTATAAAATTCTTCTCAACAGACAGCTGAATTGAATGCCAATGTGGAAAATTGCTGTGTTCCAGTTGATTTATTTATAATCACTATTGCTTTTTCTAAGCTTTAAAGGCCCATATACTGCAGAAAACAACCCCCCTCCTGCCTTGAACCCTAAGAGCAGACAAGAGAAACAGTGATTTTATCGATAACACAGGAGGGTGGAGGGATGGCAGGCCCAGGTGAAGTGGTGTGGCTGACTGGCTGATGAGGCAAGGCTGGCTGGTGGAGCTGAAGGCTTCCTGGCAGAGAGATCAGAACAATGGGCCGCATTCCCCAAAACTAATTGGTTCTCAAGAATCATTTTATTTCATCCTCTGTCATGCCTTTCCTTGTTTCACTGCGCATGCACACACGCATGTGTCCGTTCACTTGTCCTCACTTGTTTGAGAATCACTTTCTTGCACAGTAAAAAATAGATGACGGTGATCCATCCTGGTTAGAATCTCATTTGGCCATTCTTGACTCTCAACTGTGTGTGATCTAGGCTAATCAAAGGCACATTTATTAAGGTAACAATAATTACTTGTGTGTGGCAGCACTTTTTCTGACCAATCTGACAAAAAGCAGGTGTTTGCACATTTTTGGCTTTATGCACAGAGTTTTTGTCACAGCCTGCTCGGGCCCTTACCTGGTACTGCAGTATCTTTCCATCACCCCCACCTCTGTCTCATTCACTGGCCAGCCAGACCCCATCATCAGCTTGATTGCTTCCTGGTTTCTTCTCAGCTTGTTCCTGACCGTCTCTCCTCGTCTCTGACCCGGTAAACGCTACTGCCTTCTGTTCCTCACTGCAACATTTGCCTGTTGGTTTCCTGGTTCTCGTCTACCTGTGGCTGTGTGGCGTTCACAAGCTTCTGCTTCACTGGAGGAGATCGCCATTCACCCTGTCTGCCAATTATCAGTCATCAGAGACTCTCAGTGTGAGAAACATCCAGCCTTTGCAAGTGCTTCAGGTGTGTGTGTACCTACCTGCTGGCTCCGTTGTCCTCTGCCTGTCCCCAACGTACTGTTCATCTGCTCCTTCCTGGTTCACCTGACCCGCTGCTTGCTTACCTGTTACCAGACCCGCTGCCCCAACAACCACCAACATTGCCTGCTCCGAAACAGTACCGTAGCCCCCTCATGTACTTTTGCCAATAAAGTGAGCCCTTCCATCCAGCCTCAGTTACCTGCTCATGGGCTCCCTTCACCAGACCTGGCTCCCAGGTTCTTCCCCTAAGAAATCCTCCTGCTGTCAGAATGAAGGACCGTTCATATTCACCTGAACCCTGTTGTTGCTTACCTGGCATCTGCTCCTTCTTACCTGTAGTCTGTGTCCCCTGTGATAAGTCTAATAAAAGTCATTACAAACTTTTACACTGGTGTTGTGTTGTCAAATATCAGCTCAAATCAAACCCAGTCAATGAAATTAAATCAAATCAAACTGAAACAAATCTAATCAAAACTCTGATTGTGTCAGATATCACAGACAGAAACAGACAAATGAAATTCTAACCAGGATGGAGTACCGGACTCCAGATATTTAAAGAAAACAAACAAAAAAAAAATTAAAAAAATGGATGCTCTGAAATGGATGGACTGCTGCAGGAGGTGCACAGTAAAAGGCTTGTCATCTGTTTTTTATTGTGCAAGAAAGTGACTCTCAAACAAGTGAGGACGAGTGAATGGACACATGCCTGCATGCATTCTTGAGAACTAATTATGTTCTTGAGAACCGATTAGTTTTAGAACCAGTTGCGGCCCATTGTTCTGATCTCTCTGCCAGGAAGCCTTCAGCTCCACCAGCCAGCCTTGCCTCATCAGCCAGTCAGCCACACCACTTCGCCTGGGCCTGCCATCCCTTCACCCTCCTTCATCCTCGATAACATAAACTTCATGGGTATGCTCTCAGTCCTGTCAGGACAAGCTGCCTGTTGAGAAGAGTGTTATAGTGGAGGTGTGTGTGTGTGTGTGTGTGGGTGAGTGTGGAGGATGAGGGGAGTATGGGAATCAGCCCTGAACACTGATGGGAAATCAGAGCATTCACAAGAAATGAGACTCAGCTGGCGAGATGCCAGCCTCCTCGTCTTCATGAATAAATTCCATCCGTCCACATCAGTCAGTCAGTCGTTTTCCTCCTGTGAGTGAACACTGTCTCTCTGAGGAAACACCACCTTGTCACTCTCATCATTATTTCTCCATGTTTTCAGGTATGTTGTCCGTATTGACTAAGTTAGAGAATAGTTTTGCCGTGGATGGTGAAGTGTGTATGTGAGCCATGCAGATGTTTGTTAGTGGACCTAGTGTGTCCGCCATTTGGTGAAATCATATATACAAATGTAGATGTATCTTACACTGTTGTTTTATATTAATTATTTAATCCGTTTAATAAGTTTTGAGATACATTGCTGAACTACAGCTGCATATTATTTACCAGTAATTAATGAGAAACGTGAATTATGTTTCAGAGTATTACTTTAGGTTCTACAGTCGTAACTGAAAGGGTTTCTATCCTACTACAACTAACCTGTTGGGTAAATCTGTTTGTAAACTGCTGATATTTCTGATGATTTCTGATGATGATGTTCACCTTATTACTCTTGTGATTATTCCTCCGTTTTCAGGGGCATAATGTGTGTGTGTGTGTTTGTGTGTCTGTGTGTGTGTGTGTCCCAGGTATTACTAATGTTACACAGTCATGTTGTGGGGACTCACCTCCCTTATAGAGACACAAAGTCCCCTTCATGAAAATCATTAATTTTAGGGGTGAAGGCTTGAAGGTGAGCTAACTTTAGGGTTAGGTTGAGGTTAGAGTTAGGTGGGTAGTGGTTTGGGTTAAGGTTAAGGTAAGTTTCCAGGAAATTAATGTAAGTCAGTATAACATCCTCTGAAGTGGTGGAAACATGACGTTCTGCTTTTAAGTGTCTGTCATGTCTTGATGACATCAAGTCTTGGATGGCCCTGAACTTTTTAAATTTTACTGAAAAGAAAACAGAGGTGATGGTGTTTGGCCCCAGCAGCTCCTGTGAACCCCTCCCCCCTGTTGATTTGGGTCCTTTGGCAATTTATGCAAAGCCAACAGTTTCCAACTTGGGTTTTAAGGTGAAGCCCTTTCTTGTACATCAGCACTTTGAAACAGTAATCCATGCTGGATAACTGTAACACACTTTATTTTGGAGTCAACCAGTCCTCACTTGCACTAGGACTAACTAGAGCTCGTAAGAGGGAGCACATAACTCCTATCCTGGCCTCTCTCCACTGGCTGCCTGTGCACTTTAGAGTTCATTTTAAGATTCTTTTATTTGTTTTTAAATCTTTAAATTGCCTCGCCCCACCTTACCTCTCTGAGCTACTCAATCCTTACGCTCCTGCCCGGTGCCTCAGGTCAGCTGATCAGCTGCTCCTGGAGGTACAGAGGACAAAGTGAATGCTCAGAGGGGATCAGGTTTTTTCTGTTGCTGTCCCCAAACTGTGGAATGACTTACCTTTGCACATTAGACAGGCCTCGTCACTGTCCGTCTTAAAACCCATCTTAACCCATCTTAAAACCCATTTGAGAGTTACTATTCCTTTTTTCAGATAAAAAAGGAACGTCTGAAAAAAGGATTAGTAACTCTCATGTGAAAAAGTAGACCCATTTTTACCATTGGCTTTCAACCCAGCATGAGACGTCGCTCTGGTTTATTTGTTTTATTGTTTTTATTGTTTTTACTGTTTTAATTGCTCTTACTGTTTTGTTGTTTTATGATCACTTATGTACAGCACTTTGTTTCAGCTGTTTTTTTTTTTTTAAAGTGCTCTATAAAGTTGAGTTGAGTTGAATTGAGTGCCTAATCTCAGAAACTGTCGGGTCTAACAGCCTAAACTTTCATGCCTGTACCAAGAAGAACCTCATGTGGTTGCGGTGACTCAAAACCTTTTTTAACAATTTGTTTTTGCTAGCTTCACTCTCTCTCTTAATTGACTGTCTAGCTTGCACAACCACCTTTGCACTGTCTCTCTATCTGTCCATGTGTATTAGAGATATTAGAGATATTCCACCTCCAAGAAAATATGTTTCCATGTTTCCAAGTGTTTTTTCTTCTCCTTGTTGGTAGTGACTTACTGCCTCAAGTGATGGAGTTCAAGTGTCTCGGGGTTTTGTTCACAGCTGAAGGTAAAATGAAGAGGGACATTGACAGGTAGATCAGGGCAGTGGCAGCAGTTAAATGGTCAATGTACAGGACCGTTATGGTGAAGAAGAAGTTGAGCTAAAGGCAAGACTCTTGATTTATTGATCAGTCTGTGTTCCAACCCTCACCTGTGGTCATGAGCTCTGTGTAGTGACCAAAAGAATGAGATCACAGATACGAGTGGCAGAAATGGGTTTCCTCTGCAGGGTGGCTGGACACACCCTTAGAAAGAGGGTGAGGAGCTCAGACATCAGACAACGAGGAGCTCGGGGACTCGCTGCTCCTCTGCATTGACAGAAGTGGGTTAAGGTGGTTCAGTGTTTTGTCAGTGGGGTCCACACCCCCGACTGACAAAAGACTGAACTGCACTCTGTTTTTCTGTCTCAGCAGCCAGTGGCTCTAATCTTGAGGTTTTGCTGTTACTGTGTCAGCTCGCATAAATTAAGCTCAAAAGGTTTAATACATTTTATAGTTTAACCCACCATTTAAAAAAAAATACTACACTATCTGCACTTCTGTGTCAGCAAAAGTTTTGTATCATGTATATTGTTTTGTTACCTCTACTTACAATTTTCTTTTGCCCATATTTTTCAGCTTTGAGTTCACTAGTTCAAGACTGTAGAAAGAAAATGTACCACTAGATGGAGCAATTAGCTCAAATGTTGTGTTAAAACCTACTGATATGCCAACTCATAAGTACGAGTATACTGACCTAACAGCATAATATCCAGTTTAGTAATGTATTAGGTATCTTCCAGTTGCCATGTGGTGCCTGTTAGTTTATCTCAGTGACATTGAGTATCTTGTTTTTATCAGTAGGTCCAACATTATTAAGTAAGCAAGTAAATAACCAGCAAGACTGCAGGAGAATCACTGGACTGAACGAACATGCTCTTGTCTATTTTCTCCAGTCGAGGCTGAATAATGGAACCTGAAGCCGTCAAGACGATAAAGGTGGCAGGGCTCGGTCGGCCCTTCAGCCTTGGGATGCTGTACGACTGTCGCCAAGACTCCCTGATCCCTGGTAAGGCTTTAAAGTCACCAAATCTAATGTTACTGGGCAAATCCAAAACATTTACATTTCATATCAGTAAGTTACCATTTTTCTCCCCTATATCTGACTGCTATAACAAAAGATCCTAATATACACTACTCACAAAAAGTTAGGGATATTTGGCTTTCGGGTGACATAGGAAAATGTAAAAAGTTCACGCTACAGTGATATTATATCATGAAAGTAGAGCTTTTAAGTAGAAGCATACACTGGTGATTTCCTCATCTCAAACAATTTATTGAAACAAAAGCCAACAACAGTGGTGGGTATACCACAACAAAAAATGTCAATGTCTCAATAACTTGTCATGTGCCCTTGAGCATCAATTACAGCTTGACAACGACGTCTCATGCTGTTCACAAGTCGACTTATTGTCTGCTGAGGCATGGCATCCCACTCTTCTTGAAGGGCGGCCCTCAGGACATTGAGGTTCTGGGGTACAGAGCTCCGAGCCTCTACACGGCGACTAAGCTGATCCCATAGGTTTTCTATGGGATTCAGGTCTGGAGAAAGTGCAGGCCACTCCATTTGAGGGACCCCAGTCTCCAGCAGCTGTTCCCTAATCATGCGACCTTGATGAGCTGGAGCATTGTCGTCCATGAAGATGAAATTAGGCCCGTGTTGTTCATGCAGGGGCACAATGACTGGATTAATGATGTTATTCAGGTAGTATGGGCTTGTCACTGTACCATTCACAAAGTGGAGGGCAGTTCTGTACTGACTAGACACACCTGCCCACACAGTAACACCACCACCACCAAAGGCTCATCTGGTGACAACAGTGGCTGATGCATAGTGCTCTCCTTGATGTCTCCAACATCGTTGGCGGCCATCATTTCTGCTCAACATGAATCGGCTTTCATCAGAGAACAGCACTGAGGCCCACTGGTCCCTTGTCCAGCGTAAATGCTCCCTGGCCCATGCAAGACGATGACACCTGTGCCTGGTGGTGTGGTCAGGTACCCTTGCAGGTCGTCTAGCACGCAGACCATGCTGATGTAAACGGTTTCGAATGGTCTGACATGACACTTGGGTGCCTCTCACCTCCCTTAAACGTGCCTGGAGTTGAGTGGCATTCATCATCTGGTTCCACAGGGCACTGTTCACAATGAAGCGGTCATCAGTGTGGGATGTGGCCAAAGGACGTCCACTTCTATGCCTTCCTGTGACTCTTCCAGTCTCTCTGTATCTCTGTTGCAACCTACTGATGACACTCTGTGACACTCTAAGCTCAGTGGCCACTTCCGTCTGAGAACATCCTGTTTGAAGCCTCGCAATGGCGAGGTGCTGCTGATCAATTGTTAGGTGTCGTCTTGGACTTATGATGTCAAAATGTGAACAGCATGATGAGGAGGACTGTTTAAATACCAATTCTAATTGAACCAGGAAATTTATTGGTCGATTCATGGATCAAACACCTGATGTGAATTTTGCCGTTAAACTCCTTGTTAGAGAACAGCAACTTGTGCAAAAAGTACTGAAACATTGAACAGTTGGATATGTGCATTCAAAAGTTTACAGAAGGTCACATTAAGTTCACCTGTAAAGGTTATAATGCATTTTAGGTTCATCCTGAAATTTCACCCGAAAGCCAAATATCCCTAACTTTTTGTGAGTAGTGTATATTGAGTTCATTAAATAAGTTATCTGATATTATAAAACACTCCATGTGTCACTAACTTGTTTCACATAAATAGAGGAAGAACTGGATAATTATTTTCTTTATATATTTGGTGAATACATTTTTTATCTTTAAAAGGGTTTCAAATAATTTGTATAGAAAAATATCTTCTTAATTCTCAGAAATGTTCCAATTTTGAGAATTCTTAGACTTTCCCCACGATCATCATAGTACTAGAAGGATTTCTGAATACAGCTCCTGGTGTCCATCTGACCCAGGATGAAGCCGTGTGAGACTGCAGGAAGGAAAATGTACCACTAGAGGGAGATATCATCATAATTTTTCAGTTCAAGTACACATCACCTCCTTGTCGAGAATTTTGAACAGGAGCCCTTGCAGTTCAAAATACAATTTAACTGTATGTTATTATTTTTTATTATATTTACTGCTAAGAAATCCAGCCTGGCTGTGCAACAATAAAAGTGAACTTGAACGCTCCCACCCCCACTTCCCACCCTGTGTTGCAGGCATGACATTGTGGGACCCTGATGCCCTGGAGAAGGATGCACGAGAAAGACCCCAACCCAACAGTGAATTTGAGATAGTTGCATCTGAATCGATTGAGGACAAATCTTCAGCATTAAATGTCCAAGCATCCCTGAAGGCAAGTTTCTTGGCTGGACTGGTAGAGGTTGGGGGGTCTGCCAAATACCTAAATGACTGTAAGATTTCCAAAAATCAGGCCAGAATGACACTCAAATACAAAACTACAACCAAGTACCAGGAGCTGTCAATGAGACATCTTGGAAGAGACAATGTGAAGCATCCGTATGTTTTTGAAAAAGGAATAGCAACACATGTAGTCAAAGGTATCCTTTATGGGGCACAAGCCTTCTTTGTATTTGACCGTGAGGTGTCTGAAAAGGAGGATTATCAAGACATTGAAGGCAGTCTGAAGATGATGATTGAGCAGATTCCGGGCCTTGTAGTACAAGGTGAACCTTCCTGGCAAAAGACAAATGTTCAAAACTTCTCCTGCAAATTCCACGGTGACTTTAATCTTCAGAGGCATCCTGTGTCCTTTCAGGATGCAGCTGAAATCTACCAGAGTCTACCAACATTACTGGGAACAAATGGAGAAAATGCTGTGCCAGTGAAGGTCTGGCTGATGCCCCTGAAAATTTTAGATTCTGCTGCAGCTCAACTTGTCCGTCAGATAAGTATTAGATTAGTGATGGAGGCACAGAGTGTCTTGGAGGACTTCAGTGAGCTGGAAATGAGGTGCAATGATGCAATAAAAAACAGCACAACCCAACAATTCCCACAGATTGGCAAAAAGCTAAAAACCTTTAAAGAATTGCTCTCTGAGTACAAGCTGGAATTCCAGAGGACCCTGGCAAAGAAACTTCCATCAATCCGTGGAGGTGGGGAAGAGGAGGCTGTGATTGCAGAGGTGTTGAAAAAGAGACATTCTTCTCCATTCAACAGCAAAAACCTGAGTGAGTGGATGAATTGTAAAGAAAGAGAAATAAACATCTTAGAAGCACTCAGCGCTGAGCATGCTGCGTGCTTTGCTTTCACCTCACTGGAGGATGATGAACCATACCTCTCAGATTTATCAAAATACTTAAAGGAAACACCAGCGAGTCCTAAATAAATCAAATATCAGATTCATGATGTAAAAAAGGAAAATTTGTGTTTGTTGAATGAAGTATGGAATGCAATGAGGCAAAAAGCAAAGCTCTTCAATGTGTTTGGAGAGATTAACATGGACAATAATGTTAGTTTTCTTATGGCAGGCTTAGCAAATAAGAAAAAGAAAGGTGCGAGCATCCACCTTTATAAAGAAGGCTCTTTGTTCAGTGAGAACTTTGAACCTCCTTCAAAGCCTGAAAAACCAGCAGTAAGTGACACAACCCACAACAGTGTGACAGTGAAGATTTCCCCACCAAGATTTGTAGCAGAAAACATCACCCACTACTCTGTTGAGTAGTGTCAGTGGAGAAGATGACTGGCAGCAATTGACAGTATTGAAAGCTGGAGAAGTCACAGTGTCCAGTCTGGCTCCTAACACAGAGTACTTGTTCAGATGCAGAGCAGTGTGCTCAATTGGCAAAGGGCCAGCTAGTGATGTCAGTGGTCCCATTACAACCTTACCCACTAGTCCTCCAGGAAAATCTCAAGCTGAACCACATTCGAAAGAGCTGTCAGTTAGCTGGGAGAAACCTGCTGAGATTGACAAAGGTGTCAACATTTTGAGCTACATTGTAAAAACAGCTCCTGGGGTTAAACATGAAGAACCTGAATGGAACCAAATGGTTTCACAAGTTGAAGAGGCCATCATATCTGGGCTTCAGCCAGAGACAGAGTACGCTGTCAGAGTTAGATGTGATTATGGTGTGGCTGGTAGAAGCAAGGAAAGCATCACAGTTAATGTACGGACAAAAACAAAAGTGCGCCTCGCAGAATTGCTCAAACATACAAGCAAACGTCTAAATTCATCACCCTCAGTCTACAAGCTGCTTCTGAAGGAAGAGGACATGGGCATAGATGGATGCAGGTGCTACAGTTTTGGCAAAGAAAGCTCAAAACAAAATCGCACTATACTCCTTTTTGGACAAACTAGATCAGGAAAGTCCACTCTCATCAATGGAATGATCAGCTACATCGTTGGTATAAAGAGGAATGACAATTTCATAGTCTCTTTCCAGATTCAAATTAATTGATGAGGGTTCATTGAGTTCAGAAGATTAAACATCGGAAATCAGCGTATACAAAATCCACCACAACGAGAGGTTACAAATCCCATATTCTTTAACCATTATTCACAATGAAGACTGTAATTACAGAGTCTTTTCAGAGGCGTTCTTCAAACGTAGGGTCAGACAAATAATCTTAAAGCTATTCACGTCTGATAAATTAGCATGTGAGATTGATGCAGTGTGTTTGGTGATCCAGGCCTCTTTCCCATGGCCAAAATTATCATATCGCTATGTTTTTGATTCAATGCTCAAACTTTTTGAGGCAGAGAACATCAGGATTCTGGTGACATCTGCAGATGATGAGCTGCCACCAGTTCTCGAGGTAATCAAATCTTCTAAGTTCCCATGTCCTAAAACATACAGCGATCTGCCGGTTCACTTCAAATTCAACAATTCTGCATTGTTTGCAGCCAACAAACCACCAGATGGAAATAGTGCAGGTTGTGATGATGATGATGATGATGATGATGATGATGACAAACTGAATTGGGACTTAAATACTACAAACATGAGGATTCTTTGATGATTTGAACACCATACCCACCAAACAACTGACAGAGGATCCCCAAGATACAGCTCCATTTTGCAAGTTCAGATGGTGATTAAACATGTACAGATCTATCAATATGTAAATAGTCCCTGCCCATCACCTGACTGTTGGCACAGAGGCTCATAACCAGAGCCCTGTTCACACAACCAGGATGTCCTGTCCTGCTACAGTTTCATAATCTTACTGGGGAAAAACGTTTATTCAGTGAATCTCCTAGTTCCTTTAATATTGTTCAGCCAGTAGAGTCAAGGTCACACATTTTAGGAAACAGAAACAGAAGAAAACACATTTTCGAGAGGAGGGGGACTTTGAAGGTCTGGAAAAGTCAATTCAAAAATATACCACAGCTATGTTGAGTGAATGCCTTGGTTCTGTTTTTTAAGAGAATTATCATGATGTACATTAAATCCACCCAGTTTGATTATCAGGAGATATTACAGGATTCAGACTCACTGGATATAGAACCTAGACTTAATACTCTTCATATTTGATCACATCTTAAACATGGAGGTGATGTTGTTGAGTCTCTGAAGCACAGACCGTGTCTGACACACTGACGCCGTCCACAGTCATGTTTTGAGATACTTCTTTTTATACATTAAGTAACGTCTTTCATCTCTATAGACAATCAGTTTTCCAAACAGTATGTGGAGTACCACAAGGATCATTTTTAGGACCGTTACTTTTTAATTTATACATTACCCCTGGGCAGTATCATCACTTTCCATACTTATGCTGATGATACTCAGCTCTATGTGGCTGTGTCTCCTGATGACACTGGACCAATTGACTCACTTTTTCACTGCGTTTTAGATATTAAGCCCTGGATGTCACAGAATTTTTTACAGCTTTACCAGGACAAAACAGAATTACTGATTATCGGTTCAAGAGCTCAGAGAGAGAAACTGGGCTCTAAATACATTTGGACTAAAACTGAGTCAGGAGGCAAGAAATTTTGGAATGATATTTGACTCTGATTTTAATTTTAAGCCACATATACGCTATATCACAAAAACAGCATTTTATCATTTAAAAAAATATTTCCAAAGTGAGGCCATTTCTCTCTCTGAGCAATGCGGAGAGACTAATGCACGCTTTTATAACTAGCAGGCTAGACTACTGTAATGCTCTCTTTTCTGGTCTACCCAAGAATACAATTAATCAACTGCAACTGATTCAAAACTCTGCAGCGAGAGTTCTGACTCAGACCAGAAGGAGAGCACACATCACGCCTGTTTTAAAATCCTTACACTGGCTGCCTGTTAGTTTTCGTATTGTTTTTAAAGTTCTCTCATTAGTTTATAAGGCGCTGCATGGACTTGCACCAGACTATATCTCAGAGATGTTTTTATTACATGATTCAGGAAGGCTCCTCCGATCCTCCGGCTCTTGTCTTTTGGCTGTTCCACAGAGTAGAACTAAAACATCTGGCAATGCTGCTTTCAGCCACGATGCACCAAAACTCTGGAACAGCCTGCCGGAGGATCTGAGAGGAGCTAGAAACATTTTGCTTTTAAACATAGACTAAAAACTCATCTCTGTCGTCTGGCATTCATGTAGTGTCTTACAATTTTACAGTTTTATAGGTACTCTGCTTATTATTTTTATCTGTATTTGTTTTATTGTTATTTTGCCGATTGTTTCTATATATTATATTGTACATTTTATTTTACTGTTTTTAAGTTATCTGATATTATAAAACACTCCATGTGTCACTAACTTGTTTCACATAAATAGAGGAAGAACTGGATAATTATTTTCTTTATATATTTGGTGAATACATTTTTTATCTTTAAAAGGGTTTCAAATAATTTGTATAGAAAAATATCTTCTTAATTCTCAGAAATGTTCCAATTTTCAGAAATGTTCCAGTTTTTAGATTTTATTCAGTATCTTATTCTTGAGTTTTTTATTATTCCTGTATTTTATTGTTTTAAATCTTTTTATCACTCTTTTGTCTGATTATTATTTTTTCTGATTGTTTGTATATAGTATATTCTACATTTTATTTTACTGTTTTTATGTATTTTTTAGATTTTATTCAGTATCTTATTCTTGAGTTTTTTATTATTGCTGTTTTATTATTGTTCTAAATCTTTTTATCACTCTTTTGTCTGATTATTATTATTATTATTTATTCTTGATCTTTTATTTTTTTTTAATTGCACATATTTTATGAGTGTGCATTGGTCTCCAAGTTCTTTACTTCCGTTTTTATGATTATTTGTCAATCGAGATGTAAAGCACTTTGAATGTCATGTATTTGTTTGACAGGTGCTGTATAAATAAAGTTTGATTGATTGCTTGATCGTGCAGTCATACAGAAAGTTAAAATTGATTCAGTGAAACTTGTGTAAAACAGAGTCATGGTCTCAGCACAAACATTAAGAGCGTTCAGCCTTACATGCATCTGTACTTAACATTTGGTTTTCTCTGGCATTTAGAAAACTCCCTGCAGGAGGTTCATGTGTATGACAGCTGACATAAAATGTATTGACAAACACTGATTTAATGGAGTTTGATGATTGATGTCTGATGAAATGATGTGACTGATTTCACTAATCAGAAATAAAATATATGATGAATAAAAATGTACAGAATCACTGGCTGAAGTGTAATGTCTTCTGATATTTCAGCACACAACGTGTTCCTCACAGCAATGGTTGGCATAAAACTATAAAACAGTGAATTGTGAACTTTAGAAAATGGATCGCGGCAAAAGACTTTATGTTAAGAAAACAAGTGACAGCAACACACTCCAGCTCCTCTACTCAGACTGATTTATTCATGACCAACATTTCAGACCAAACTCCTGTTGGTAAAATGTGTATTAAAAATGTTGTTTAAGGGATAACAAGAAACATTCACTTTTACATTTGATGGGAACAAAGAGACTTTCACAGGAACATCACAAAATGTTTTTACAAATCCAAAATACTGTAATTCAATCAAATCTTAAAGCAGAGCGCATTAGCAAGAATTGCTAATTGAAGTACATTAATCAATGTTTCATTAATGAGGAAGTGCCATTTTGCAAGCAAATGTAGGCTGGCTGATGTCATTCCTACAAATTTGTTTTACAAGACTGAGATCTGGTTTAGCACGCAGATATGATTGATTTAAGGTTTCATTTTACAGTGAAGGTTAGGCAACAAAGTGAGTACATTAGTAATATTTTAATGTTGGAATACAAAATGAACTGATAAGTGCATTCACCAAAACACAAGTACCACGTTCCCACTTTTGGAAAGAGGTCAGCTGAATGGAACAAAGCATCATGTCCAATATCACGAGTCCAGTATACAGTAGATATGTCACATATGTGGCCGAAAGGCAGCATGTTAGCTGAAGGCTGAGGAACTCCAGGTAAATGCATCTTAAATGTGACTACAGTCTCTCACACAGGAAGTGTCCTTCCTTTGTACTTTACAGTATGCTCTGTATTTTCACAATAAAACACCTCACAGAACACATGATTAAGTCACAAAAATCAACTGAAAGTGACAAAACCAATGTATGTTTACCATGCTGAAGCCATTTAAAAAGTCACCATATACATTCCAGATCCCTTATCACATCTGGTCCAACTTGTATTTTGAATATGGTTCCAAGCATGGGATATGCACACTGGTTGTCCATTAATTGACCTATATCTGAAGGTTTTTTTCAACATTGCATCAACATTGTAGAATATTTAAAAATGATATCACCTTCATATGTAAAAAGCAAAGGTCTTAAGATGACCCCATAACTTGACCCATCATGAGCTTTGCTTCTCCTCCACAGATGTCAGGGCGGTCTTCAGTTTTTTCAAACGCTGGAATGAAACTTGTTCACTGGGACTCAAACGTTACGGTGCTGCACTCTCTGCACTTGGCAAATCAAGGGACGCTGATTTATTTTCTACTTTTTTCGTATCAGTTGTGGACATTTTACTGCTGAGTGAATGAAGAGACACTGAACTGAACTGTCATGTTTACATTTTTCACTACTGCTGTCACTCAAACTGGTTTTGAAGTGTTTTTCTATGATCATCCAACAAGCACAATTGATGTAAATTTTTATAATAAATCCCACTGCCACCTGGATCTGTAATCTTGGCCTTTGAATACCAGGCAGGAAGGAGATGAGTGACGTTTTCTACCTGCAAGATGGTCCACTTGTGTGATTTTCGACTGATTCCATTCAAGCAGAAGGATCACAAGCTCGTCTTTGGGATGAGAAAACTGCCCAGTCACCGGCTTTATGAAATGACCTGGAAAGTTTGGTTTGGAAAGAGATTTGAAAGCCAGAAATCCCTGAAGTAATCAACCGTAATCAACCTTCAGATTCTTAGAAAAATGCCAGAATTGTGAGAATAAATTCAGAATTCTGACATTTCTCCAAATGTTGAGATTAAAGTCAGAACTCTGAGATTAATCTCACAACTCAGTTCTAACTCTGTAACAGATGTAACGTTGCATGTCATCTGTAAACTGTCGAACGCTCAGTTTGCTTTGTGTTGCGAAACAAGTTTTAGTTTGTCGAGCTATACTTTTTTGAAAGATTTTTTTTTGGTATTTCTGCTTCATTTGCCAGTCAGAGTAGAGAGAAACAGGAAAGGAAATGTCAGAGGAGAGAGAGGATGACCTGTAGCAAAAGGCCTGAGGTCGGATTTGAACCCAGGACCTTGCAATCAGGACTCAGCCTTGATAAGTGGGATTTTATCCACTGAGCTACAGGGACGCCCCAGAACTGTACTTTGTTGACAGAGATTTAAAATCAGTAATTTCAAATATATTGTGACGTTTCATTTGAGATAAAAACAGTTCTGATGGCACAAAATCATAACTGTTGTCAAAAAATGATATTAACATTTGAAGCCTGTGAGGTCTTCTACTCACTAGATTCAGGTGAGAGCGATGTCTGCCATCTGAGAGCGTGACTGGCCGGTTGATGGAAAACATTACAGTAAATGTTCAATTTGCCATCAATTTACACAAAACTGTCAATATCTGAAATCTACACAGTTGATGCCTTGCCTAAAAAAATAATCAGAGGTTAAAGTAATGATGAAATAGCATAATAAAATTGTTAAAAAAGAAAAGATAGAAAAAATAGATAGGATAGCAGTTTATTTACCATTTAGATATTGATATTTTGATATGTCAGTGGTATCATTTTATTATTATTATCATATTATACTAAGTAGGACTCTTGTCTCATGCACAGAACAGGGTGGGACTGGATTTGTGTTTTGAACTGGCTGTCAGAGACTTTATCAGCTTGATAGGAAGAAAGTAAGCTCTGCACACTGAGGGGAAGTCAGACCATTTCCAAGAAAGCAGCCTCTGTTGGTGAGACTGCAGCCTCCTCCTCCTCCTCCTCCTGAAAACACTCTGTGTCAGAGGAGGAAGAGTAGAGGCTCCTCCCTACAGACGATGAAGACAGACGCCACACTTTATCTCAGCGAGACACGACTCCTGTAAGTACCTCTCTGCATTACATCTGATGTTGTTACCATGTACGTGTGACAGTGCTACTTACTGCCTTAGAGGTGTGTGTGTGTGTGTGTGTGTGTGTGTGTCTGGGGGAACACAGTGAATGTAGGGAGATATCCCACCTTCATGAGTGTTTGTGAGATGAAGGAAATGTGGAACCATTTAGGAACCAAATGATTTGTTCTCCTGTGGTTCTCCAACCAGTCAGCAACACAGAGCCTCAATGTGAGTGGAAATCTCCAAAAAAAAAAAGGTTAATCAATAAACCAATAAACTATCTGCAGTTCTTTGTTGGCAACAGACATTTTGGCAAAATAAAAACTACCTACCTCTTTTTCTCATATTCTCCAGCTTCTTTCCTCACAATTTGTCAGAGGATAAAATGTTCATGTTTAAGTACTAACATACCACCAGGAGTTCACTAGTTCAAGACTGCAGAAGGAAAATGTACCACTAGATGGAGCAATTAGCTCAAATGTTGTGGTAAAACCTACTGATTTGCTAACTCAATAGCATGAGCATACTAACAGCGTAATATCCAGTTTATTTATTAGTAATGTATTAGGTATCTTCTAGGGGCCCTGCGGTGCCTGTTAGTTTATCTCATTTACATTGAGTATCTTGTTTTTATCAGTGATTCCAACATTATTAAGGAAGCAAGTAAATAACCAGCAGGACTGCAGGAGAGTCACTGGACTGAACGAACATGCTCTTGTCTATTTTCTCCAGTCGAGGCTGAGTAATGGAACCTGAAGCCGTCAAGACGATAGAGCTGGCAGCGCTTGGTCGGCCTTTCAGCCTCGGGATGCTGTACGACTGTCGCCAAGACTCCCTGATCCCTGGTAAGGCTTTAAAGTCACCAAATCTAATGTTACTGGGCAAATCCAAAACATTTACATTTCAAAGTTTCATATCAGTAAGTTACCATTTTTCTCCCCGATATCTGACTGCTATAACAAAAGATCCTAATCTATATTAAGTTCATTAAATAAATTATCTGATATTATAAAACACTCCATGCATCACAGGTCTTGTTTGGATAAGTCCTAATTTATTTGACATAAACAGAGAAAGAACTGGATAATTATTAATGGATATTGTTGGTGAATACATTTTTATTGTTACAAGGGTTTCAACTAATTTGTATGGAAAAACATCTTCTAATTTCTCAGAAAAGTTACAATTTGGAGAAATCTTAGACTTTCTCCACAAGCAGCAGCACAGTACTGGGAGGATTTCTGAATACAGCTCCTGGTGTCCGTCTGACCCAGGATGAAGCCGTGTGAGACTGCAGGAAGGAAAATGTACCTCTAGAGGAAGATATCATCATAATTTTTCAGTTCAAGTACACATCAACTCCTTGTCTAGAATTTTGAAGAGGAACCCACTGCTGTTCAAAATACAATTTAACTGTGTGTTATTATTTTTTTCTTTTATTTACTGCTAAGAAATCCAGCCTGGCTGTGCAGCAATAAAAGTAAACTTGACTCCTCACTTCCCACCCTGTGTTGCAGGCATGACATTGTGGGACCCTGATGCCCTGGAGAATGATGCACGAGAAAGACCCCAACCCAACAGTGAATTTGAGATAGTTGCATCTGAATCCACTGAGGACAAATCTTCAGCATTAAATGTTGACGCCTCCCTGAAGGCAAGTTTCTTGGGTGGGCTGGTACAGGTTGAGGGCTCTGCCAAATACCTAAAAGACAGTAAGATTTCCAAAAATCAGGCCAGAGTGACACTCAAATACAAAACTACAACCAAGTTCCAGGAGATGTCAATGAATCATCTTGGAAGAGACAATGTGAAGCATCCGTATGTTTTTGATAAAGGAATAGCAACACATGTAGTCACAGGTATACTTTATGGGGCACAAGCCTTCTTTGTATTTGACCGTGAGGTGTCTGAAAAGAAGGATCATCAAGACATTGAGGGCAACATGAAGGTGATGATTCAGAAGATTCCCCGCCTTGCAATTGAAGGTGAAGGTTCCCTGCAAATGAGTGAAACAGACATTTCAAATGTTCAAAACTTCTCCTGCAAATTCCATGGTGACTTTAACCTTCAAAGGAATCCTGTGTCCTTTCAGGATGCAATACAAGTCTACCAGAGTCTTCCAAAATTACTGGGAGCAAATGGAGAAAATGCCGTGCCAGTCAAGGTCTGGCTGATGCCCCTGAAAAGTTTAGATTCTGCTGCAGCTCAACTTGTCCGTCAGATAAGTATTAGATCAGTGATGGAGGCACAGAGCGTCCTGGAGGACTTGAGTGAGCTAGAAATGAGGTGCAATGATGCAATGAAAAACAGCACAACCCAACAATTCCCACAGATTGGAAAAAAGCTAAAAACCTTTAAAGAATTGCTCTCTGAGTACAAGCTGGAATTCCAGAGGACCCTGGCAAAGAAACTTCCATCAATCCGGGGAGGAGGGGAAGAGGAGGCTGTACTTGCAGAGGTGTTGAAAAAGAGACATTCTTCTCCATTCAACAGCAAAAACCTGAGTGAGTGGATGAGTTGTAAAGAGAGAGAAATCAGCATTTTAAAATCAATCACCAACATGATGAAAAACACCAAGATTGTCACATCTCGCCATGCACTAGACGAGGAAATCCTCAGTGCTGAGCATGCTGTGTGCTTTGCTTTCACCTCACTGGAGGATGATGAACCATACCTCTTAGATTTATCAAAATACTTAAAGGAAACACCCCAACCTGAGAGTCCTATAAAAATTTCATATCAGACTTATGATGTAGAGAAGGAACAGTGGTACTTTCCACAGGAGGTGATGGATGCTGTGAGGCAAAAAGCAAAGCTCTTCATTGATTTTGCAGAGGCCAACATGGACCAGAAAAACATTAAGTTCCTGGCAGCAGGTATAGCAAATGAGAAGCCCAAAGGAGCAAGCATTCACCTTTATAAAGAGTGTACTTTCACTCCTGAGAACTTTGAACCTCCTTCAAAGCCTGAAAAACCAGCAGTAAGTGACACAACCCACAACAGTGTGACAGTGAAGATTTCCCCACCAGGATTCGGAGCAGAAAACATCACCCACTACTCTGTTGAGTACTGTGTCAGTGGAGAAGATGACTGGCAGCAAATGACAGTATTGACAGCTGGAGAAGTCACAGTGTCCAGTCTGACTCCTAACACAGAGTACTTGTTCAGATGCAGAGCAGTGTGCTCAGTTGGAAAAGGGCCAGTCAGTAAAGACAGTGGTCCCATTACAACCTTACCCACTAGTCCTCCTGGAAAACTGCAAGTTGATCCAAATTCACGAGAGATATCAGTTAGCTGGGAGAAACCTGCTGAGATTGGCAAAGGTGTCAACAGTTTGAGCTACATTGTAGAGTATGCAATAACTGCTCCTGGTGTGAAACATGAAGACCTTGAATGGAACCAAATGGAGTCAAAAGCTAAAAAGGCCATCATATCTGGGCTTCAGCCAGAGACAGAGTACGCTGTCAGGGTCAGATGTGATTGTGGTGTAGCTGGTAGAAGCAAGGAAAGTAACACAGTTAATGTGTGGACAAAAAAACAAGTGCACCTCGCAGAATTGCTCAAACATACAAGCAAACTCATAAATCCTGCAACATCCTCAGTCTACAAGCTGCCTCTGAAGGAAGAGGACATGGGCATAGATGGATGCAGGTGCTACAGTTTTGGCAAAGAAAGCTCAAAACAAAATAGTACTATACTCCTTTTTGGACAAAACGGATCAGGAAAGTCCACTCTCATCAATGGAATGATCAACTACATCGTTGGTGTAGAGAGGAATGACAATTTCAGATTCAAATTAACTGAGGAGGCTTCATTGAGTTCAGAAGATGAAATGCCAGGATTCGACATTTACAAAATCCACCACCAAGAGGGGTTTAAAATCCAATATTCTTTAACCATTATTCACAATCAAGGCTTTGATGATAAAATGGATGAAGATGATCATTCCTTTCTTGGGTTAGCCTGTGCGTCTTTATGCAAAGCTGTGATCACACAAGTCTTGTACAAGCTCTTCATATCTGATAAGTTAGCCCGTGAGATTAATGCAGTGTGTTTGGTGATCCAGGCCTCTTTTCCAGGGCCAACAATACCACATCACTGTATGTTTGATTCAGTGCTCAAACTTTTTGATGAAGATGTGGCAGAGAACATCAGGATTCTGGTGACATCTGCAGATGATGAGCTGCCACCAGTTCTCGAGGTAATCAAATCATCTAAGTTCCCATGTCCTAAAACAGACAGCGGTCTGCCGGTTCACTTCAAATTCACTAATTCTGCATTGTTTGCAGCCAACAATCCACCAGATGGAAATAGTGCAGGTTGTGATGACGACGATGATGATGATGATGATGATGATGACACACTCAATTGGCACATAAATACTAAAAACATGATGAAGTTCTTTGCTGATTTGAACACCATACCCACCAAACGAATGTCTGTAACAGAGGAGCCTCCCCTTCAAGCTAAGATAGTGTACAATTTTTTTTCAAGTTCAGACAGTGATTAAACATGCACAAATCTATGAATATGTAAATAGTCCCTGCCCATCACCTGCCTGCTGGCACAGCAGCTCGTAACCAGTTCCCTGTTCACACAACCAGGACATCCTGTCGTGTGACACTCATGAAAATTGTGCTGTATTTCATAATCTAACCATGAAAAAAAAAAAAAATTTCAGGGAATCTCCTAGTTCCTTTAATATTCTTCAAGCGAAGCAGCAATTTCTGGTTGGTCTTATTTTTTTTTTTATAAAACAAAACTCAAGCAGCAGTCCAGGCGGAGCTGCTGCTAATGATATGCAAATCAGCACCCCATGAGCTGATGGCTGATTGGTTGTGGGATTTGTGGCCCGGGGTCGTCTCAGTCTCTCTCTCACACACACACACACACACTCCTCCACTATGAGATTCTTCTCAACAGACAGCTTGTCCTGACAGGATTTAGAGCATACCCATAAAGTTGAATCCGTAGAGGAGTGGGAAAACACCTCTTGAGAGCAGATACAGCCAGTAGAGTCGAGGTCACACATTTTAGGAAACAGAAACAGAAGAAAACACATTTTCGGGAGGAGGGGGACTTTGAAGGTCTGGGACCTCAGCTATGTTGAGTGACCGCCTCAGTGTGACTATCTGGTTTTTCAGAGAATCATCATGATGTACATCAAATCCACACTATTTGATTATCAGGAGATATTACATGATTCAGACTCACTGGATATAGAACCTAGACTTAATACTCTTCATATTTGATCACATCTTAAACATGGAGGCAATGTTGTTGAGTCTCTGAAGCACAGTCCATTGTCTTACACACTGACGCCGTCCACAGTCATGTTTTGAGATACTTCTCTTTATACATTAAGTGACATCTTGCACTCATACAGAAAGTTAAAACAGATTGAGTGAAACTTGTGTAAAACAGAGTCATGGTCTCAGCACAAACATTAAGAGAGTTCAGCCTTACATGCATCTGTACTTTACATTTGGTTTTCATTTGGCATTTAGAAAACTCCCTGCAGGAGGTTCATGTGTATGACAGCTGACATAAAGTGTACTGACAGACACTGATTTAATATCACAGCAGATGAAGCTTTAACCCTGTTGTGCTTCATTAAGTGACAGAATGGAGTTTGATTACTGATGTTGTTTGATGACATGATGTGACTGAATTCGCAAATCAGAAATAAAATATATAATGAATAAAAAAAGGTACACAATCACTGACTGAAGTGTTTTTCTAATGTCTTCTGATATTTCAGTAAACAACTTGTTCCTGGCAGTGATAGCCGCCATAAAACCATAAAATGTTATGTTTCTTTCCTAACTTCATATTAAATGTCTTATCAGGGATCACTGGTTCTTGGCAACAGTCATACAGCATCCCAAGGCCCGACCACATCCACCAAAGCTGGAAGACCTCCACTTCAAAACTTATTCCAGCACCTTGAAGGAAAACAAACAGGCCTATTCCAGCTTCATTCATTCTTTAAGCAGCATCACAGTCATCATGTGGCTAAAAGAGATACGTCATCACTTGGCCCTGTGCTGTAATACCTTTAGGGATAAAAACAAACTTCCTTTTTCTTTTTGACTGATATGGACTGATGGACTTGTCTTATGAGGAGGCTGGCATCTCACCAACTG
Source organism: Myripristis murdjan (assembly GCF_902150065.1). NCBI lineage: Eukaryota > Metazoa > Chordata > Actinopteri > Holocentriformes > Holocentridae > Myripristis > Myripristis murdjan. The sequence continues at coordinate 31,305,596 of NC_043996.1, forward strand.
AGTCTCATTTCTTATGAATGCTCTGACTTTCTGTCAGTGTGCAGGGCTGATCCCCATACTCCCCTCATCCTCCTTCACACACACACACACACACACACACACACACACACACACCTCCACCTCCACCTCCACTATAAAATTCTTCTCAACAGACAGCTGAATTGAATGCCAATGTGGAAAATTGCTGTGTTCCAGTTGATTTATTTATAATCACTATTGCAGTTTCTAAGCTTTAAAGGCCCATGTACTGCAGAAAACAACCTCATTTGGGCATTCTTGACTCTCAACTGTGTGTGATCTAGGCTAATCAAAGGCACATTTATTAAGGTAACAATAATTACTTGTTTGTGGCAGCACTTTTTCTGACCAATCTGACAAAAAGCAGGTGTTTGCACATTTTTGGCTTTATGCACAGTTTGTGCACACAGTTTTTATCACAGCCTGCTCGGGCCCTTACCTGGTACTGCAGTATCTTTCCATCACCCCCACCTCTGTCTCATTCACTGGCCAGCCAGACCCCATCATCAGCCTGGTTGCTTCCTGGTTTCTTCTCAGCTTGTTTCTGACCGTCTCTCCTCATCTCTGACCTTCTGTTCCTCACTGCAACATTTGCCTGTTGGTTTCCTGGTTCTCGTCTACCTGTGGCTGTGTGGCGTTCACAAGCTTCTGCTTCACTGGGGGAGATCGCCATTCACCCTGTCTGCCAATCATCAGTCATCAGAGACTCTCAGTGTGAGAAACATCCAGCCTTTGCAAGTGCTTCAGGTGTGTGTGTACCTACCTGCTGGCTCCGTTGTCCTCAGCTTGTCCCCAACGTACCATTCATCTGCTCCTTCCTGGTTCACCTGACCTGCTGCTTGCTTACCAGTTACCAGACCTGCTGCCCCGATGACCACCAACATTGCCTGCTCTGAAACGGTACAGTAGCCCCCTCATGTACTTTTGCCAATAAAGTGAGCCCTTCCATCCAGCCTCAGTTACCTGCTCATGGGCTCCCTTCACCAGACCTGGCTCCCAGGTTCTTCCCCTAAGAAATCCTCCTGCTGTCAGAACTAAGGACCGTTCATACTCACCTGAACCCTGTTGTTTCTTACCTGGCATCTGCTCCTTCTTACCTGTAGTCTGTGTCCCCTGTGATAAGTCTAATAAAAGTCATTACAAACTTTTACACTGGTGTTGTGTCATCAAATATCAGCTCAAATCAAATCCAGTCAATGAAATTAAATCAAATCAAACTGAAACAAATCTAATCAAAACTCTGATTGTGGCAGATATCACAGACAGAAACAGACAAATGAAATTCTAACCAGGATGGAGTACTGGACTCCAGATACTTAAAGAAAACAAAAAACAAAATTAAAAAAAAACAAAAAAAAACAAAAAAAAAAAAAAACACTTCCGTTGCTCTGAAATGGATGGACTGCTGCAGGAGGTGTACAGTAAATGGCTTGTCATCTGTTTTTTATTGTGCAAGAAAGTGATTCTTAAACAAGTGAGGAAGAGTGAATGGAAACATGCCTGCATGCATTCTTGAGAACTAATTATGTTCTTGAGAACCGATTAGTTTTAGAAACAGTTGCGGCCCATTGTTCTGATCTCTCTGCCAGGATGCCTTCAGCTCCACCAGCCAGCCTTGCCTCATCAGCCAGTCAGCCACACCACTTCGCCTGGGCCTGCCATCCCTTCACCCTCCTGCGCTATCAATAACATAAACTTCATGGGTATGCTCTCAATCCTGTCAGGACAAGCTGCCTGTTGAGAAGAATCTTATAGTGGAGGTGTGTGTGGGCGAGTGTGGAGGATGAGGGGAGTATGGGAATCAGCCCTGAACACTGATGGGAAATCAGAGCATTCACAAGAAATGACACTCAGCTGGCGAGATGCCAGCCTCCTCGTCTTCATGAATAAATTCCATCCGTCCACATCAGTCAGTCAGTCGTTTTCCTCCTGTGGGTGAACACTGTCTCTCTGAGGAAACTCCACCTTGTCACTCTCATCATTATTTCTCCATGTTTTCAGGTATGTTGTCCGTATTGACTAAGTTAGAGAATAGTTTTGCTGAGGATGGTGAAGTGTGTATTTGAGCCATGCACTTGTTTGTTAGTGGACCTAGTGTGTCCGCCATTTGGTGAACTCATGTATACAAATGTAGATGTATCTTACACTGTTGTTTTATATTAATTATTTAATCCATTTAATAAGTTTTGAGATACGTTGCTGAACTACAGCTGCATATTATTTACCAGTAATTAATGAGAAATGAGAATTATGTTTCAGAGTATTACTTTAGGTTCTACAGTCGTAACTGAAAGGGTTTCTATCCTACTACAACTAACCTGTTGGGTAAATCTGTTTGCAAACTGCTGATGTTTCTGATGATTTCTGATGATGAGGTTCACCTTATTACTCTTGTGATAATCCCTCCCTGTTTTCAGGGGCATAATGTGTGTGTGTGTTTGTGTGTGTGTGTGTGTCCCAGGTATTACTAATGTTACACAGTCATGTTGTGGGGACTCACCTCCCTTATAGAGACAAAAAGCCCCCTTCATGAAAATAATTCATTTTAGGGGTGAAAGCTTGAAGGTGAGCTAACTGTAGGGTTAGGTTGAGGTTAGGGTTAGGCAGGTAGTGGTTTGGGTTAAGGGTAAGTTTCCAGGAAATTAATGTAAGTCAGTATAACATCCTCTGAAGTGGTGGAAACATGACGTTCTGCCTTTAAGTGTCTGTCATGTCTTTGATGACATCAAATCTTGGATGGCCCTGAACTTTTTAAATTTTACTGAAAAGAAAACAGAGGTGATGGCGTGTGGGCCCAGCAGCTCCTGTGAACCCCTCCCCCCTATTGATTTGGGTCCTTTGGCAATTTATGCAAAGCCAACAGTTTCTAACTTGGGTTTTAAGATGGACAGTGATTTTTAATTGGATCGCCAAATTCGTGAAGTTGTTAAGTCAAGTTTCTTCCACCTCAGACAGCTTGCAAAGGTGAAGCCCTTTCTTGTACATCAGCACTTTGAAACAGTAATCCTTGCCTTCATCACATCTCGGATGGATTACTGTAACACACTTTATTTTGGAGTCAGTCAGTCCTCCCTCGCATGTCTCCAGTTAGTTCAGAACGCTGCTGCTCGTCTTTTAACTGGAGCACGAAAGGGGGAGCACATAACTCCTATCCTGGTCTCCCTCCACTGGCTGCCTGTGCACTTTAGAGTTCATTTTAAGATTCTTTTATTTGTTTTTAAATCTTCAAATTGCCTCGCCCCACCTTACCTCTCTGAGCTACTCAATCCTTACGCTCCTGCCCGGTGCCTCAGGTCAGCTGATCAGCTGCTCCTGGAGGTACCGAGGTCAAAGCGAATGTTCAGAGGGGATCTGGCTTTTTCTGTTGCTGCCCCCAAACTCTGGAATGACTTACCTTTGCACATTAGACAGGCCTCGTCACTGTCCGTCTTAAAACCCATCTTAACCCATCTTAAAACCCATTTGAGAGTTACTATTCCTTTTTTCAGACAAAAAAGGAATGTCTGAAAAAAGGAATAGTGACTCTCATGTGAAAAGTAGACCCATTTTTACCATTGGCTTTCAACCCAGCATGAGACGTCGCTCTGGTTTATTTATTTTATTGTTTTTACTGTTTTAATTGCTCTTACTGTTTTGTTGTTTTATGATCATTTATGTACAGCACTTTGTTTCAGCTGTGGTTGTTTTTAAAGTGCTCTATAAAGTTGAGTTGAATTGAGTGCCTAATGTCAGAAACTATTGGGTCTATAAGCCTAAACTTTCATGGCTTTACCAAGAAGAACCTCATGTGGTTGCGGTGACTCAAAACCTTTGTTAACCTTTTGTTTTTGCTACCTCCACTCTCTCAATTCACTGTCTAGCTTGCCACCTGCCACCTTGACCACCTTTGCACTGTCTCTCTGTCTGTCCATGTGTATTAGAGATATTAGAGATATTCCACCTTCAAGTAAATATGTTTCCACTTTTGAGAGTCTGAGGCCATGGTTCTCTGCCAGAGAAAAGTGGTTTTTCCTCTCCTTGTTGGTAGTGACTTACAGCCTCAAGTGATGGAGTTCAAGTATCTCGGGGTTTTGTTGACAGCTGAGGGTAAAATGAAGAGACATTGACAGGCAGATCAGGGCAGTGGCAGCAGTTACATGGTCAATGTACCGGACCGTTGTGGTGAAGAAGAAGTTGAGCTAAAGGCAAGGCTCTTGATTTATTGATCAATCTGTGTTCCAACCCTCACCTGTGGTCACAAGCTCTGTGTAGTGACCGAAAGAATGAGATCACAGATACGAGTGGCAGAAATGGGTTTCCTCTGCAGGGTGGCCGGACGCACCCTTAGAAAGAGGGTGAGGAGCTCAGACATTGGACAACGAGGAGCTCGGGGTAGACCTGCTGCTCCTCTGCATTGACAGAAGTTAGTTGAGGTGGTTCTGTACTCTGTTTTTCTGTCTCAGCAGCCAGTGGCTCTAGTCTTGTTTTGCTGTTACTGTATTGAAAGTTAGAGCTCCTTTGCATAACCTATTCAGTTGTTTGGAACTACACTCTGTTCCACTTCACAAGAGCAGGTGTCAGCTAGCAGACATTAAGCTCAAAAGGTTTAAAACATTTTATAGTTTAACCCAACATTTTAAAAAAATACTAAACTATCTGCACTTCTGGCCAAAGTTTTGTACCACGTATATTGCTACCTCTACTTACATTTTTCTTTTGCCCATATTTAAAGCTTCTAGTTCACTAGTTCAAGACTGCAGAAGGAAAATGTACCACTAGATGGAGCAATTAGCTGAAATGTTGTGTTAAAACCTACTGATATGCCAACTCATTAGCATGAGTATACTAACCTAACAGCGTAATATCCAGTTTATATATTAGTAATGTATTAAGTACCTTCCAGGGGTATTAGGTATTAGGCCCTGTGGTGCCTGTTAGTTTATCTCACTGACGTTGAGTATCTTGTTCTTATCAGTGATTCCAACATTATTAAGGAAGCAAGTAAATAACCAGCAGGACTGCAGGAGAATCACTGGACTGAACGAACATGCTCTTGTCTATTTTCTCCAGTCAAGGCTGAGTAATGGAACCTGAAGCCGTCAAGACGATAAAGATGGCAGCGCTCGGTCGGCCTTTCAGCCTCGGGATGCTGTACGACTGTCGCCAAGACTCACTGATCCCTGGTAAGGCTTTAAAGTCACCAAATCTGATGTTACTGGGCAAATCCAAAACATTCACTTTTCAAAGAAATTATCTGAAATGTTTTCATAGCAATAAATGACCATTTCCTCCCGTATATCTGACTGCTATAACAAAAAATCCTAATCTACATTCAGTTCTTGAAATAAGTTATCTGATATTATAAAACACTCCATGCGTCACAGCTCTTTTTTTGGAAAACTCCTAACTTATTTGACATAAACAGAGGAAAAACTGGATAATTATTTTCTGGATATTTTTGGTGAATACATTTTTTATCTTTACAAGGGTTTCAAATAATTTGTATAGAAAGATATCTTCTAAATTCTCAGAAATGTTACAATTTTGAGAATTCTTAGACTTTCTCCATGAGCAGCAGCACAGTACTGGGAGGATTTCTGAGTAAAGCTCCTGGTGTCTGTCTGACCCAGGATGAAGCCGTGTGAGACTGCAGGAAGGAAAATGTACCACTAGAGGGAGATATCATCATAATTTTTCAGTTCAAGTACACATCAAATCCTTGTCTCGAATTTTGAACAGGAACCCACTGCTGTTCAAAATACAATTTAACTGTATGTTATTGTTTTTTGTTGTATTTACTGCTAAGAAATCCAGCCTGGCTGTGCAGCATTAAAAGTAAACTTGGCTCCTCATTTCCCACCCTGTGTTGCAGGCATGACATTGTGGGACCCTGATTCCCTGAAGAAGGATGCACGAGAAAGACCCCAACCCAACAGTGAATTTGAGATAGTTGCATCTGAATCCACTGAGGACAAATCTTCAGCATTAAATGTCCAGGCATCCCTGAAGGCAAGTTTCTTGGCTGGACTGGTAGAGGTTGAGGGGTCTGCCAAATACCTAAATGACTGCAAGATTTCCAAAAATCAGGCCAGAGTGACTCTCAAATACAAAACTACAACCAAATACCAGGAGCTGTCAATGAGACATCTTGGAAGAGACAATGTGAAGCATCCGTATGTTTTTGATAAAGGAATAGCAACACATGTAGTCAAAGGTATCCTTTATGGGGCACAAGCCTTCTTTGTATTTGACCGTGAGGTGTCTGAAAAGGAGGATCATAAAGACATTGAGGGCAGTCTGAAGGTGATGATTCAGCAGATTCCGGGCCTTGTACTGCAAGGTCAAGATTCCCTGCAACTGACAGAAACAGATACTGCAAATGTTCAAAACTTCTCCTGCAAATTCCACGGTGACTTTAACCTTCAGAGGCATCCTGTGTCCTTTCAGGATGCAATTGAAGTCTACCAGAGTCTACCAACATTACTGGGAGCAAATGGAGAAAATGCCGTGCCAGTGAAGGTCTGGCTGATGCCCCTGAAAATTTTAGATTCTGCTGCAGCTCAACTTGTCCGTCAGATAAGTATTAGATTAGTGATGGAGGTGCAAAGTGTCCTGGAGGTCTTCAGTGAGCTAGAAATGAGGTGCAATGATGCAATGAAAAACAGCACAACCCAACAATTCCCACAGATTGGCAAAAAGCTGAAAGCTTTTGGAGAACTATGCTCTGAGTACAAACTGGAATTCCAGAGGACCCTGGCAGAGAAACTTCCATCAATCCGGGGAGGAAAGGAAGAGGAGGCTGTGCTTGCAGAGGTGTTGAAAATGAGACATTCTTCTCCATTCAACAACAAAAACCTGAGTGAGTGGATGAGTTGTAAAGAGAGAGAAATAAACATCATTGAAGCACTCACTGACATGATGAAAAACACCAAGATTGTCACGTCTCGATATGCACTAGACAAAGAAATCCTCAGTGCTGAGCATGCTGTGTGCTTTGCTTTCACCTCACTGGAGGATGATGAACCATACCTCTCAGATTTATCAAAGTACTTAAAGGAAACACCAGAGAGTCCTCAATAAATCATATATCAGATTCATGATGTAAAAAATGAAAATTGGTGTTTTTTGAATGAAGTATGGAACACAATGAGGCAAAAATCAAAGCTCTTCAATGCGTTTGGAGAGATTGACATGGACAATAATATTAGTTTCCTTATAGCAGGCTTAGCAAATGAGAAAAAGAAAGGTGCAAGCATCCACCTTTACAAAGAAGGCTCTTTGTTCAGTGAGAGCTTTGAACCTCCTTCAAAGCCTGAAAAACCAGCAGTAAGTGACACAACCCACAACTGTGTGACAGTGAGGATTTCCCCACCAGGACTCGGAACAGAAAACATCACCCACTACTCTGTTGAGTACTGTGTCAGTGGAGAAGATGACTGGCAGCAAATGACAGTATTGACAGCTGGAGAAGTCACAGTGTCCAGTCTGACTCCTAACACAGAGTACTTGTTCAGATGCAGAGCAGTGTGCTCAGTTGGCAAAGGGCCAGCTAGTGATGTCAGTGGTCCCATTACAACCTTACCCACTAGTCCTCCTGGAAAACCTCAAGCTGAACCAATTTCAAAAGAGCTGTCAGTTAGCTGGGAGAAACCTGCTGAGATTGGTAAACATTTTGAGCTACATTGTAGAGTATGCAAAAACAGCTCCTGGGGTGAAACATGAAGACCTTGAATGGAAACAAAAGGTCTCACAAGATGAAGAGGCCATCATATCTGGGCTTCAGCCAGAGACAGAGTACGCTGTCAGGGTCAGATGTGATTATGGTGTGGCTGGTAGAAGCAAGGAAAGCATCACAGTTAATGTGTGGACAAAAACAAAAGTGCGCCTCGCAGAATTGCTCAAACATAAAAGCAGACGTCTGAATTCATCACCCTCAGTCTACAAGCTACATCTGAAGCAAGAGGTCATGGGCATAGATGGATGCAGGTGCTACAGTTTTGGCAGAGAAAGCTCAAAACAATATCGCACTATACTCCTTTTTGGCCAAAACTGATCAGGAAAGTCCACTCTTATCAATGGAATGATCAGAGGATTTCAGCATAGTACAAAATCCACCACAAAGAGGGGTTTAAAATCCCATATTCTTTCACCATTATTCACAATGAAGACTTTCCTCACAAATTCTTTTCTTCAGAGGTATTCTTCTTCAAACGAAGAGTCAGACAAATAATCTCCAGGCTCTTCATGTCTGATAAGTTAGCCTGTGAGATTGATGCAGTGTGTTTGGTGATCCAGGCCTCTTTCCCAGGGCCAAAATTATCATATCGCTATGTGTTTGATTCAATGCTCAAACTTTTTGATGAAGATGTGGCAGAGAACATCAGGATTGTGGTGACATCTGCAGATGATGAGCTGCCACCAGTTCTCGAGGTAATCAAATCCTCTAAGTTCCCATGTCCTAAAACAGACAGCGTGTATAGATCTATCAATATGTAAATAGTCCCTGCCCATCACCTTCCTGTTGGCACAGCAGCTCATAACCAGAGCCCTGTTCACACAACCAGGACGTCCTGTCCTTATTTGTGAGGTTTTTTTTTTTTATTATTGCTGTATTTTGTTGTTGTTTTAAATCCTTTTATCACTCTATTGTCTGATAATTCTTATTTTTTAATTCTTAATCTTTGATGTTTTAATTAACCATATTTTATGAGTGTACATTGGTCTCCAAGTCCTTTACTTCTTATTTTATGTTTATTTTTTCAATCAAGATGTAAAGCACTTTGAATGTCATGTATTTGTTTGAAATGTGCTATATAAATAAAGTTTGATTGATTGATTGATCGTGCAGTCATACAGAAAGTTAAAACAGATTGAGTGAAACTTGTGTAAAACGGAGTCATGGTCTCAGCACAAACATTAAGAGAGTTCAGCCTTACATGCATCTGTACTTCACATTTGGTTTTCTTTGGCATTTAGAAAACTCCCTGCAGGAGGTTCATGTGTATGACAGCTGACATAAAGTGTATTGACAGACACTGATTTAATATCACAGCAGATGAAGCTTTAACCCTGTTGTGCTTCATTAAATGGCAGAATTGAGTTTGATTATTGATGTTGTTGTTTGATGAAATGATGTTACTGAATTCACAAATCAGAAATAAAACATATGATCAATAAAAATGTACAGAATCACTGTGTTTTTCTAATGTCTTCTGAAATTTCAGTACACAACTTCTTCATGGCAGCGACGGCCACCATAAAACCAGAAAACAGTGAAATGTGAATTTTAGAAAATGTGTTACGGCAAAAGACTTCATGGTTAGAAAACAAGTGAAAGCAACACACTCCAGCTCCTACACTCAGAATGATTTATTCATGACCAACATTTCAGACCAAACTCCTCTTGGTAAAATGTGTATTAAAAATGTTGTTTAAGGGATAACAAGAAACATTCACTTTTACATTAGATGAGAACAAAGAGACTTTAACAGAAACATCACAAAATGTTTTTACAAATCCAAAATACTGTAAAAATTCAATCTTAAAGCAGAGCGAATTTGCTAGAATTGCTAATTGAAGTGCATTAATCGATGTTTCACTAATGAGGAAGTGCCATTAGACGTTAACCGAATCATTCAGGCTAATTCCGCCACAGCCAGCAAGAGGAAGGACAAAGGATTTGCACTCTACGTGTCAAATTACTTCCATAACTATGACGGTAAGGTTAAAGTTAAGTGTTTTACGTTAGCCTCAGATTAGACTAGCGTACATGTTAGTGAGTGGCTAACAACATTAACCTTCAGTGTCATCAGTTGCACTAATGATGTTACTGTTGTATTTTGTCGGGTGTCTTTTTGATATAACGTATTTAACCCATATCTAAATGTTGATCACAGTTTCAAACAAGGGTCCGACAGGGCTAACAATTAGATGTAATGTGTTGCAAATGCAGTATTTTCTTTTGTCTTAACATGTGTGTAGAAGAACTGACTGAGGATGACATTACTCTAAATGGATCACGAATAACAGGGGCACTGCAAAAGACTTTGGACATCACTACCACTGTTTTAGCGATCAGACGCAGGAGGAGACCTCCAGCCCGGATCAGTGGTTCTGTGGAAACTGTAGTTCCTAACTACACTGAGCCGACCTTTTTTGCTCGTTTTAGGACAAGAAGAGAAACATTTCAGGTGACAGATCTGCTCTCTGCTGTGTTTCTGCACCTCCTGTGAGCTGAACTGTCACTGAGACGTAGACTTACCAACCACTGTTTGTAAAATAGAATAAAAGTGTTTTTTTTTTTTCCTAACCACTGTTTTAAGTTTTAAGTTGAATAAAAGTTGCCATATTATTGAAGAAAGACAATCATCTATGTCTGATCTATCATCATACTTACCACATACATCATGTGCTTTTACCTCTTCAAATGATGGGGAACATTTGAAGCATTGCCTACAATTAAATACTACCTTGGAAGCCATAATGGAGCACTAGCGTTTTAAATCGCGGAGGTTTAAATACAGGCTGATGATGATTGGATAACACCTGTGACACGCCCACAAAACGGAGGAAAACTACCTGTGAGGCATGTTGCTCTCTGTTACAAAACGTTACGACCAAACAGATCATTCAATGAGACAACGTCACACAACGTTACGTATCGTAATGTCGCTGAATACACCCCAAGACTGTCTCAGGTGTACATCTGCAGACCTCTTTTAGGGCCAAGCTTGATAAAATCAGTCAAACTTCTTTAAAGGTGTTATTTAATGGCCAAATTTATTTAGAATATTGATGTTAGTCTTAAACACAGTCATACTTTTCAATTCGGACCATTTCAAGGCTTATTTTCCCCATAAAATAGTCAATGTTTCATATTTCAGATTTTCCCATTAACTTAATATGGCCACCTGAGACACTTTTAAAGGCTTACAGTGCAGCAACAAAAAATGGCACAGACATGGGGTCAACATTTTTGGAAAGCTCTTGGCCTCTACTATCATACCCGATGGCAAACCAATAGGCGGCGCCACTGACTAGTGTCAAAACATGGAAAAAACATGATGTCACTATCTTAAGAAAAAATAAATAAATAAATAAATAAAATCTGACCAAACAGGCGTTCTTCCCACACCCAAAAACTTTAATTGCAAAATTAGTGATCACAACATCACATAATAGACAAAACATGTTAGAACTACAAAACCTATGGCGCAGGACACCTCTGTGTGTTGCAACTTCGCACAGATTGTAGTTCTGGTACCCCTCTTCCGGGTTAGGGTAAAAGTTTTGAAATTAGGTTTAAAAAACATACATACGGTAGTTTTTCAACAGCAAAAGTATAACCTTACCATGTGGCCTATGTTTATATCACGAGTAAAGATGTGTTATGAAAAAAAAAGAATCTTTAGTGCTTTTTGACGTGTTTCCACGGTTTTTCCACCCGCTATGTTTCGCTGACTGAAAGGGTGGTGTTCAATGGCGTAACATATCAGCATATTATAATCTTCTTTTAACAATTGCACCACTAATGGAAATATCCAATTCAACATTAACGAGCCCAAATAGCCTGATGTGACATGATGATGGCGCTAGATGACAAAGCAATCTTAGCGTCTGTGTTGCTTGGCAACCGTTCTGTCCACTCTATCTTGCTTGGTGGAAGAATGAATAGTTCTCAATTTTATTGTTGCATTATTACTAGTAAATTATTGATTTTTTTCTTGTGTGTTTATTTTATGGGCGTATATGTAGGGTAACCGTTTTATAAAAACAATAAGCCCCTTGAAGCCGTGAGTTACAGTGATTTTACAACTCCGCTGTGCGTCGTGCCTTAGATAAGAATACCCCTCAGCCATTGTAAAATCACTGTAACCTACTGCTTCTCGGGGCTTATTTCTTAAATATAACAAATATAAAAAATCTGCCATGAAGATAAAAAACACATGGCTACTGCAGTTAATGCAGTACAACTTCTGTTTTAACAGTAACTTAACTTCGGTCGTTTTCTTGTTTTGCGTCGTCTTCTTCGTCTTCTTCTCTCACATAAAAAAAACACCTGTGCATCGGCAATAATAGTCCCCGGTAATTCACTTCCGTTTTGGCTTTTTTGTTTGCATCGTTGCTTTTTTTTTATTATTTGCAACGCAGTGTTTTTTTTATTTGCAGCGATGGCGGTTCTCGGCCACCGTAGATTATGGGTAATGTAGTGCTTCTCCGTGATATGACATTGCAAATAAAGCGTGTTTTCTTAAAATAAAGTTGATATTATACGGGACTTGTGGACTCGGCAGAAGCACATGCCATCGTTACACATCCTCATAGCTCGTGGTAAGTCTGCCTTGGATGGTTACAACGTTATGGCTAATAATCAGAACTATTTTTCACAATATCGATTAAATTTGCACTTCCAGGATCTATGAACCACCATCCACAGCGTGACGTCTTTGAAGCCGAGAATCCGTGTGTCCAGCACAGATCCTCGTTGACTTTCAGTGGACACTGTTTGTGAGTGTGCAGCACGACGTGGATCCTAATTGACTTTCAGTCACTAGCGGCACCAGGATTTTGTGAATGGGTGGGCCTACAGAAAAACGGGTGGGCCAAGTAAAAAAAAAAAAAAAAAAAAAAAAAAAAAAGGAAAAAAACACAGCACCGCACTGCCACCTGGATTACAGCAGCCGTGTCTGCACCTGAGTGGCTATTGTGTCGCTGTCCTCACCTCAGTGCTGAACTGGACAAAGACCTATAACTCAGCAGACTTCATTTCTCTCTCTTATTGACTGAACAAAACTGTAAACAGAAATATATCTTTGGAGGTTTTGTCTCTCTCTCTTCATTTATTTAACCAACCGAGCTACACTGTTACAACATACTCAGATCGAACAGAATGTGCAACATTATTTAAGCAATAAGCCCCGAGAAGCCGTGGGTTACAGTGATTTTACAACGGCTGAGTGGCGTTCTTATCTAAACTAACTCACGGCTTCAAGGGGCTTATTGCTTTTATGAGGGAGGCCACCAGACACAGTGGGTTACCCGGCTGCTCATATAGGCTATAAATCCCTGCAGGCTTTCTATGTTTTTTTCGGCAGCATCTTTGAGATTTTTTTGTGCATTCATTGAAAGACAAGGTGACATTTTAGGCCATTTTCGTCGTGGCGAATGCTGAAGGAGTCGGGCTTTAATTTGCGGTTGCCCTCGTTCGCCCTGCGTCCCATATGAAGCTGCACGTCAAACCAGACTTTACAGACAAGCCCCCAAGGTGTGTCTGAACTTCGTGCCTGAAAGTGCTTCATCTTCTGGCAGTCTGCCTCGGTTATGGCTTGGTGGTGGGAAGATTTGTCACGTCCTTCTCGGAGTTTCTTTACCACACCGGCGAAAACATTGTTGCTGGTGGTGAATTCAGTGTCTTTTAACAGACACCAACCACTCATCCAGGCTCAGGCCACCCAGCAAATCAAAATTCACTACAAAGTCTGACATTTTGTTAACAAAAGTCTTGAAACAAATGTGACCTAACGAGGAAGTTGAGCGCAAAGTAGTTGGTTGCTAGGCAACGCTCTGTCCGTTTACACTGGCGCAGGGATATTTAGTGCTGCGGTCTGCCAGCGGGTTACACTGATTTTACAACAGCATGGAACGCGGCTCAGCCAATCACATTTAAGGATGGGAAGCACCCGTCTTATAAACAACGGATAAAACGCACACACAGCATAAAAAGGGCCAAGTTATTTTTATTCAGAATAATAAATCTATCATAGGCTATTAAGTGCAGCAGAAATGGCCCCAGTTATTTTTGTTATTGTGGCTTGGCTTACTGACATGACTGTGAGGGGATGGATGGAGGAGGAGGAGGAGCAGGACTAGCATTACTTTGGGAGCGGGGCCGGACGGCTGAGCTCTCCGGTAAACTAGCACTCGCACTCGTAACATTTAAATCAAGTGGTGGAATGGCCGCAGGAGTTTCCTCCTGCTCAACACGGAGTCGTTTGGTGAAAAAGCCAAGTAAGCTGCTTTGTTTCACCATAATAAACTCCGTCTCCATCTCTCTTTTTTCTCTTTACCTGTACACATTTCTTTCTTCCTGAGTCTGGGTGGGACCGTTTGCGCGCAAACTAACTCATTCATTTGATTGGGTCACATGCTGATGGCGCAGCCTGGGGGCAGGCATTCGCGTATGATAGAAAGCTGCTGATTGACTGAGAAGCTAGCTTCACATGAGCTCTGCTAAGGCTGGCAATAGGATGAACATTTTAATCCCGAAAACATATTCTTCTGATTGGATGGGCCTGGCTCAAAATGGGTGGGCCCAGGCCCACCCGGGCCCATTGCTGGCGCCGCCTATGCTTTCAGTGGATACTGTTTGTGTGTGTGCAGCACGACATGGATCCTAATTGACTTTCAGTGGACACTGTTTGCCTGGTGACCGCACGTAATTAAAACAGGTTACGTGCGAGGAGCACGCAATGCGTTATTAAGAGGTCGTGCTCATTTCACGGATTTCTGTGAGATCAGGTTGTGTTGGAGGCTAAGAGGTGTGACCCTTCAAAGTTTGGGTGTCCAGGAGCAACGGAGGGGGGGCTGATTTTCCATTGGTTAGCACCCACTCGGACCCAGCGATCCGGATGGGATGGTGTGGAGCTAGCAGCGGCTTTAGGCTTCGCTCCGAGCCGTGTCCAGGTGTCATCGGGAGCGGTGACCGGGAGAGGGGCGTCAGCAGCCGAGTGGCGAGTGATGTCAGCAGGTTCATCGGGGGACGCAGCTGTGGCAGCGTGGAGGGGGGCCATGGTCTCAGGCAACTGGGAGTCAGTTTGTCCAGGTCCGAAGATGATGGTGTCCATGAGATTCTCCGCTCCCTGGATCTGGTACAGTGTGGATATTCTCTTCTCCAGCTCGGATATCTTGTTGGACAAACGGACACAGCTGAGACAACCAGACTGGGACGGAGAGGTGAGCTCACTCCAAGGTTGCTTGATGCACGTTTAAAGTCTTTCAGTTGCTTTGGATGAGTGCCGAAATACCCACAGGGGGCTACTCCAAGAGGGGAGAGCAACCCAGTCTGTTTGGTGGGGGATAGAAACAAAAAAGAGGGTAAAATGCTAAAAGTCGGCGTAGGTCTCTGCCATGTTCGGCTGATGGTGGTGTGCCGTGGAGGGCCACACAAACACAGTGAAAATACAGCGATCGGATGGTTCGATCATTAAAAGCAACAGCCCGACCAAAAGAGACAGATTAAAAAGAAATACGTGAACTTAATCAACCATAATCAACCTCCAAACTCTGAGAAAAATGTGTGAATTGTGAGAATAAATCCAGAATTCTGACATTTCTTCAAATGTTGAGAATAAAGTCAGAACTCTGACATTAATCTCACAACTCAGTTCTAACTCTGTAAATGATGTAACGTTGCATGTCGTCTGTAAACTGTTGAACACTCAGATTGCTTTGTGTTGCAAAACAAGTTTTAGTTTGTCGAGCTGTACTTTTGTCAAAGATTTTTTTTTGCATTTCTGCTTTATTTGACGGTCACAGCAGAGAGAGACAGGAAAGGAAATGGCAGGGCAGAGAGAGGACGAGCAAAAGGCCTGAGGTCAGATTCGAATGCAGGACCCTGCAATCAGGACTCAGCCTTGATAAGTGGGATTTTATCCACTGAGCTACAGGGATGCCCCAGAACTGTACTTTGTTGACAGAGATTTAAAATCATTAATTTAAAAAAATGATACTAACAGAGGACATGTGAAGCCTGTGAGGTCTTCTACTCACTAGATTCAGGTGAGAGTGATGTCTGCCATCTGAGAGCGTCACAGGCTGGTTGATGGAAAACATTCCAGTAAATGTTCGATTTGCCATCAATTTCCACAAAACTGTCAATATCTGAAATCTACACAGTTGATGTCTCTCCTAAAAAAATAATCAGAAGTTAAAGTAATGATGAAATAGTATAACAAAATTGTTGAAAAAAAAAATACATAGAAAAAATAGATAGAATAGCAGTATATTTACCTTTTAGATGTTGATATTGTGATATGTCAGTGTTCTCATTTTATTATTATTATCGTATTATACTGAGTGGGACACTTGCCTCGTGCACAGAGCAGGGTGGGACTGGATTTGTGTTTTGAACTGGATGTCAGAGACTTTATCAACTTCATAGGAAGAAAGTAAGCTCTGCACACTGAGGGGAAGTCAATGTCCAAGAAAGCAGCCTCTGCTGGTGAGACTGCAGCCTCCTCCCTCCTCCTCCTCCTCCTCCTCCTGAAAACACTCTGTGTCAGAGGAGGAAGAGTAGGGGCTCCTCCCTGCAGATTCTGAAGACAGACACCACACTTTAGCTCAGCGAGACACGACTCCTGTAAGTAACTCTCTGCATCACATCTGATGTTGTTAACATGAGTTATGGAATGGAATGAGGCTTACTGAAGAAAAAAACACAAGAGAGAGAGAGACACGGAGCCAGGATGACTTATGTTGAATAATCAGCTTTACTGCATCAGCTGCCTCAGGAGAAATGATCGCAGTCTCGGACGGGCGGCACCACAGTCAGTTCTGCCGGCTCTTCCACATACTAAGAACTTTATAGGTTTCTACACTGAACATAGATTAAAATTTATCATGGAGACAGTCTGGAGACAGTGAGTCTTTGTAATAGCCAAAATTGCTATCCTAGCCTTGGAAGACAGGGCAAGGTGACACATCTGCTACAACCTATCTACCAGAAAGCCAGATAATGGGGTGAGGTGCTGTGGAGTATGCAGAAGGGAGACATAAGGACTGACCTGCCGTAACATTACTCCATGCTTAGGATAATTTGGGGATGGCCTGGCCTAACCGCTTACCAGTATCTACATCAACAGTATAATTTCCCTCCATACCATGTACATGTGTGACAGCGCTACCTACTGCCTTAGAGGTGTGTGTGTCGGCGTGGGGGGGCAGTGAATGTAGGGAGATGTTTGACCCTCGTTAGTGTGTTTGTGAGATGAAGGAAATGTGGAACCATTTAGGAACCAAATCATTTGTTCTCCTGTGGTTCTGCAGCCACGCAGCAGCACAGAGCCTCAATGCGAGTGGAAGTCTCCAAAAAAAAAAGTTAATCAGTAAACCAATAAACTATCTGCAGTTCTGTGTTGGCAACAGACAATTTGGCAAAACAAAAACTACCTCCCTCTTTTTCTCATATTCCTCAGCTTCTATCCTGACCATTTGTCAGAGGATAAAGTGTTCATGTTGAAGTACTAACATACCACCAGGAGTTCACTAGTTCAAGACTGCAGAAGGAAAATGTACCAATAGATGGAGCAATTTGCTCAAATGCTGTGGTAAAACCTACTGATTTGTCAACACATAAGCATGAGTATACTAACCTAACACCATAATATCCAGTTTAAATATTAGTAATGTATTAGGTATCCAGGGACCCTGCAGTGCCTGTTAGTTTATCTCACTGACACTGAGTATCTTGTTTTTATCAGTAATTCCAACATTATTTTACTGCAGCTCACTGGAGCAGCAGAGCTCCAGTGAGCTGCAACCAGTAAGCAAGTAAATAACCAGCTGGACTGCAGGAGAATCACTGGACTGAACGAACATGCTCTTGTCTATTTTCTCCAGTCGAGGCTGAGTCATGGAACCTGAGGGCCTCAAGACGATAGAGCTGGCAGCGCTCGGTCGGCCTTTCAGCCTCGGGATGCTGTACGACTGTCGCCAAGACTCCCTGATCCCTGGTAAGGCTTTAAAGTCACCAAATCTAATGTTACTGGGCAAATCCAAAACATTAATTTTTCAAAGTAATTATCCTAAACGTTTTCATATCAATAAATGACCATTTAGTCCTCTGTATCTGACTGCTATGACAAAATATCCTAATCTACATTCATGAAATAAGTTATCTGATATTAAAAAAAAAAAAAAAAACTCCATGCGTCACAGCTCTTGTTTGGATAAGTCCTAACTTATTTGACATAAACACAGGAAGAACTGTTTAATTATTACTGGATATTGTTGGTGAATAGATTTTTATTGTTACAAGGGTTTCAAATAATTTGTATGGAAAAACATCTTCTAAATTCTCAGCCGTCTAAGACTGCAGGACAGAAAATGTACCACTAGAGGGAGATATCATCATAATTTTTCAGTTAAAGTACACATCACCACCTTGTCTGGAATTTTGAACAGGAACCCACTGCTGTATAAATACAATTTAACTGTGTGTTATTATTTTTTGTTTTATTTACTGCTAAGAAATCCAGCCTGGCTGTGCAGCAATAAAAGTAAACTTGACTCCTCACTTCCCACCCTCTGTTGCAGGCTTGACATTGTGGGACCCCGATGCCCTGGAGAAGGATGCACGAGAAAGACCACAACCCAACAGTGAATTTGAGATAGTTGCAACTGAATCGATTGAGGACAAATCTTCAGCATTAAATGTTGATGCCTCCCTGAAGGCAAGTTTCTTGGGTGGGCTGGTACAGGTTGAGGGCTCTGCCAAATACCTAAAAGACTGTAAGATTTCCAAAAATCAGGCCAGAGTGACACTCAAATACAAAACTACAACCAAGTTCCTGGAGCTGTCAATGAGACATCTTGGAAGAGACAATGTGAAGCATCAATATGTTTTTGATACAGGAATAGCAACACATGTAGTCACAGGTATCCTTTATGGGGCACAAGCCTTCTTTGTATTTGACCGTGAGGTGTCTGAAAAGGAGGATCATCAAGAGATTGAGGGCAACCTGAAGGTGATGATTCAGAAGATTCCCTGCCTTGCAATTGAAGGTGAAGGTTGCTTACAAATGAAAGACACAGACATTTCAAAAGTTCAAAACTTCTCCTGCAAATTCCACGGTGACTTTAACCTTCAGAAGAATCCTGTGTCCTTTCAGGATGCAATAAAAGTCTACCAGAGTCTTCCAAAATTACTGGGAGCAAATGGAGAAAATGCCATTCCAGTGAAGATCTGGCTGATGCCCCTGAAAAGTTTAGATTCTGCTGCAGCTCAACTTGTCCGTCAGATAAGTATTAGATTAGTAATGGAGGCACAGAGCATCCTGGAGGACTTGAGTGAGCTGGAAATGAGGTGCAATGATGCAATGAAAAACAGCACAACCCAACAATTCCCACAGATTGGGAAAAAGCTGAAAGCTTTTCGAGAACTATGCTCTGAGAACAAGCTGGAATTCCAGAGGACCCTGGCAAGGAAACTTCCATCAATCCGGGGAGGAGGGGAAGAGGAGGCTGTGCTTGCAGAGATGTTGAAAATGAGACATTCTTCTCCATTCAATAGCAAAAATCTGAGTGAGTGGATGAGTTGTAAAGAGAGAGAAATCAGCATTTTACAATCAATCACCAACATGATGAAAAACACCAAGACTGTCACATCTCACCATGCACTAGACAAAGAAATCCTTAGTGCTGAGCATGCTGCGTGTTTTGCTTTCACCTCACTGGAGGATGATGAACCATACCTCTCAGATTTATCAAAGTACTTAAAGGAAACACCAGAGAGTCCTCAAGACATCACATATCAGACTTACGATGTAGAGAAGGATCAATGGTTCTTTTCAAATGAAGTAAGGGGTGCAATGAAGCAAAAAGCAAAGCTCTTCAATGCGTTTGTAGAGACTAACATGGACAGCAATATTAGGTTCCTTATAGCAGGCATAGCAAATGAGAAAAAGAAAGGTGCAAGCATCCATCTTTACAAAGAAGGCTCTTTGGTCAGTGAGAATTTTGAACCTCCTTCAAAGCCTGAAAAACCAGCAGTAAGTGACACAACCCACAACAGTGTGACAGTGAGGATTTCCCCACCAGGATTCGGAGCAGAAAACATCACCCACTACTCTGTTGAGTACTGTGTCAGTGGAGAAGATGACTGGCAGCAAATGACAGTATTGACAGCTGGAGAAGTCACAGTGTCCAGTCTGGCTCCTAACACAGAGTACCTGTTCAGATGCAGAGCAGTGTGCTCAGTTGGCAAAGGGCTAGCGAGTGATGTCAGTGGTCCCATTACAACCTTACAACCCACTAGTCCTCCTGGAAAACTGCAAGCTGAACCAAATTTAAATGAGCTGTCAGTTAGCTGGGAGAAACCTGCTGAGATTGGTAAAGGTGTCAACATTTTGAGTTACATTGTAGAGTATGCAAAAACAGCTCCTGGGGTTAAAAATGAAGACCTTGAATGGAACCAAATGGTTTCACAAAATGAAAAGGCCATCATATCTGGGCTTCAGCCAGAGACAGAGTACGCTGTCAGGGTCAGATGTGATTGTGGTGTAGCTGGTAGAAGCAAGGAAAGCAACACAGTTAATGTGCGGACAAAAAAACAAGTGCACCTCTCAGAATTGCTCAAACATAAAAGCAAACTCATAAATTCTGCATCACCCTCAGTCTACAAGCTACCTCTGAAGAAAGACGATATGGACATAGATGGATGCAGGAGCTACAGTTTTGGCAAAGAAAGCTTGAGACGAAATCGCACAATAATGGTTCTTGGAGCAACTGGATCAGGAAAATCAACTCTGATCAATGGAATGATCAATTACATTGTTGGTGTAAAGTGGAATGACAATTTCAGATTCAAGTTAACTGATGAGGGTCAGTTTAGATCACAAGTTGAAAGTCAGACCTCTGAAGTCACTGTGTACAAAATCAACCATCAAGAAGGATTTAAAATCCCATATTCGTTGACCATAGTTGACACTCCGGGTTTTGGGAGCACAAGTGGGATAGAAAGAGACAGGGCGATCACAGAGCAGATCCAGAATCTTTTCACCTCTGCTGTGGGAGTCAGTGAGATTGATGCTGTGTGTATTGTGACCCAGGCTTCTCTTCCACGGCTAACACCAACACAAAAATATGTGTTTGATTCAGTGCTGTCCATTTTTGGTAAAGATGTGGCAGAAAACATCCGGATGCTGGTAACATTCGCAGATGGTCAGAGGCCACCGGTTCTTGAAGCAATTAATGTCTCTGGAGTCCCATGGCCTAAAACAGATGCAGGACTTCCTGTTCACTTCAAATTCAACAATTCAGCTCTGTTTGCAGACAACACATCCATCAATGACAAATCAGGTAACGCAGATTCAGATGAAGACATGGATGATGATAACTTTGATGAAATGTTTTGGAACATGGGTGCCAAAAGCATGAAAAACTTTTTCACTGCTTTAGACCGAATAACAACCAAAAGCTTGCAGATGACCAAAGAAGTTCTTAAAGAGCGCAAGCAGCTTGAAACAGCCATTGAAGAATTGCAGCAGCCACTTAAATGTGGATTTGTTACACTCCAACAACTAAGGATGATTAATCAGAAACTTAAAGAACATAAAGAGATGTCAGTGCGCTCCATCGCTCGGCTCAAAGAGATCGCCCTGAGGCCCAACCCACTGAGCAGTCCAGAATACATTGACTTGCTCATTGAAGGAGAAAAGTCAGAGGCCAAAGAGGGTTACCTGGCCCGAATTCAGTCTCTGGAGGCAATGAGAAAAAGAGCAACAATCATATCTTAAGTATCCAAACAAGAAAAACTTAAAAAAACAGAGCAGGAAATGTACGAGGAAAAACAGAGAGGCAAAAAAAGCAAACTTACTTCCAGAATTTAACAGAGTTTTTCAGATGATAGAGGAGAAAACTCACTTGTGGATATTTTTAGTGAAGCCTTGTCATTAGATCAGGAGAAGATCTTATCTGCCATAATAAAACCACTGCAGCTTCTAATGCTGTGAGCTGCAGATACACAGTGGATCTGTCTCAATCGAAGGGCTAGATGACTACTAGGTCGCAGCCTATGGTGCCTACGTAGGAGGCGTCCGATGTAGGTGCTGATATCAGGTTTACCGGATCTAAAAGTTTAGTGGATTGGGACGGTGTAGCCTGCGGAGGATTCCTACGTCATTATTATCGAGGCTTCCCGAAGCGCATTCGAGTGATGCAGCGTAAAATGCCAAAGTAGGTTTCAGAGGTGTGTCAGTGAACACCTGTGCATGAAACAAAATGATAAGCAGCTTCAACGCTCTCAAAATGGACAACATTGATGCTGTAGTTTTATGTATTTTATTTTATTTTGTCTTCGTGAAGATGCAGAAAATTAAGATAATTGTTGCACCTCACAAATTGCAACAGACTATCCCAATTAAAGTAATTGTACACATGGCTACATTGTAACGTACCTGACGCGCTGATGGTTGCTATGGAAACATCATGCAAAATGCTTATCTAACTCATCTAACTAAACTTGCATTTTCAGGCATTGTTCGAATACAGTTAACAGCTAAACCCAATCTATGGTGGTAATTATAGGCATGAAAACTTATCAAAACGTCATGATATAAACATTAAGACGGTCTGAAACATGCTTCATAATTCCAGCAATGGTGGCTGATCCAGAAATTCAACTGGACCCAAACGCACCCTGGGAAGTAGGCTGTAATGTCGGCCGCGAAGCATCGTGGAGGTGTATCCTGCAAATTAGTCAAAAATAGGCTGGATCTGTCGGCTGCATTTGCAGGACCCCGCGCGGTAAAACTGAACTGGGACAGCACTTGTCGCGCCGCCGTGACGTAAGCAGCCTACAAATACGACCTAGGTAGCGTACAACCTTTGAATTGAGACAGAGCCAATGTCATGATAATGGACACTCTGAGAGGAAATTGTGGCTCCAAAGAGCAAGATTAATCATAACAGCCGTCCAGATGTTGGAATTAAAACAGTTTTGATCAGTTCTCGTAACTTAATATGTAAAAATGTCTTTCTAGGCTATGCCTTTTTGAGTGTGTGCAGTGTGCAATTTGTTTTCAAGTTCAGCTCATACAGATTGTTCATCCTGTGTTTTCAGTCACAAGGCATTTTTTCATCAGCAATATTAACTTCTATTTTAGTTGCCTAAACTTTGAATTTGATGTGATGTGAAAAAAAAAGATTCTTATATAAATAAACATTGCAAATGATACTTACACATGTCAGAGTTTTGCTTGTCTCAGAGGGCATATTGATGTTCGTGCTGTTAAAACAGAGCTACATTTATTAATAGGAAGTTAATTATTTGACAGACTGGAGGTTTGTCAGAATTGATAATAAGGTCACAATAATGAACAATGAAGCTGCTTTAGTCAGGTTAATTTAAGTTTCACAATTTCCAGCCATGAACCAATGTGTACCTAAAACTAGGAAAACTATTTATTAATATATTGTGTATTAACGCTGTTCATTTGAGTGAGAGGAACACAGAGACTTAATGCTGCCTGTGGTACTCCTATAAGATTTCCAAATTAATTCAATGATGTAAGCTAGGTAATATATTTAATTAATAATGAATTTTTAATATTTAGTTGGCTCAGTATTATAAGTATTTGGACAGTAACACAATATTCATAATTTTCCCTTGTCCACCAACAGTGGATTTGAAATGGAGTAATCAAGACATGATTTAAGTGCAGCCTTTCAGCTTTAATTTAAGGGGCTGAACAAAAATATGTCCTTAACTGTACAGGAACTACAGCCACTTTCATGCATTGTCACCCCGTTTTCAGAGGCTCAAAAGTCATACAGTAATGTTAATAGTACACTTGACTAAAAAGCAGTTTCTTGGCCAGGTGTGGCCTTTTCCCTCGTTATTCCATGACAACTTAATTCATTCATTCATCTTCTAAACCGCTTATCCTCACAAAGGTCGCGGGGGGTTGCTGGAGCCTATCCCAGCGCTCATTGGGCGGAAGGCAGTGAAACACCCTGGACAGGTCGCCAGTCCATCGCAGGGCAGACAGACAAACACTGACATTCACACACACACTCACACCTAGGGGCAATTTAGCTTCTCCAATTCACGTGACCTGCATGTCTTTGGACGGTGGGAGGAAACCGGAGTGCCCGGAGGATACATCCCTAGTTGTGACTATCTGGTTTTTCAGAGAATCATCATGATGCACATTAAATCCACCCAGTTTGATTATCAGGGGATATTACAGGATTAAGACTCACTGGATATAGAACCTAGACTTAATACTCTTCATATTTGATCACATTTTAAAAATGGAGGCGATGTTGTTGAGTCCCTGAAGCACAGTCCATTTTCTGACACACTGACGCCGTCCACAGTCATGTTTTGAGATACTTCTCATTATACATTAAGTGACATCTTGCACTCATACAGAAAGTTAAAACAGAGTGAGTGAAATTTGTGTAAAACAGAGTCATGGTCTCAGCACAAACATTAAGAGAGTTCAGCCTTACATGCATCTGTACTCTAAATTTGGTTTTCTTTGGCATTTAGAAAACTCCCTGCAGGAGGTTCATGTGTATGACAGCTGACATAAAGTGTATTGACAGACACTGATTTAATATCACAGCAGATGAAGCTTTAACCCTGTTGTGCTTCATTAAGTGACAGAATGGAGTTTGATTATTGATGTTGTTGTTTGATGAAATGATGTGATTGAATTCACAAATCAGAAATAAAATATATAATGAATAAAAATAAATAAAAAGGTACACAATCACTGACTGAAGTGTTTTTCTAATGTCTTCTGATATTTCAGTACACAACTTGTTCCTGGCAGTGATGGCCGCCATAAAACCATAAAATGTTATGTTTCTTTGCTAAATTCATATTAAATGTCTTATCAGGGATCAGTGATTCTTGGCAACAGTCGTGCGGCATCCCAAGGTCCGACCACATCCACCAGAGCTGGAAGACCTCCACTTCTTCACTTATTCCAGCGCCTTGAAGGAAAACTAACAGGCCTATTCCAACTTCATTCATTCTTTAGGCAGCATCACAGTCATCATGTGGCTAAAAGAGATACTTCATCACTTGGCCCTGTGCTGTAATACCTTTAGGGATAAAAACAAACTTCCTTTGTCTTTTTGACTGATATGGACTGATGGACTTGTCTTATGAGGAGGCTGGCATCTCACCTACTGAGTCTCTTTTCTTATGAATGCTCTGACTTTCTGTCAGTGTGCAGGGCTGATCCCCATACTCCCCTCATCCTCCTTCACACACACACACACACACACACACACACACACACACACACACACACACACACACACACACACACACACACACACACACACCTCCACTTCCACTATAAGATTCTTAGGCCCATAGACTGTAGAAAACAAAACACCACCTGCCTTGAACCCTTAGAGCAGACAAGAGAGCAGGCCCAGGTGAAGTGGTGTGGCTGACTGGCTGATGAGGCAAGGCTGGCTGGTGGAGCTGAAGGCTTCCTGGCAGAGAGATCAGAACAATGGGCCAAATGGCCCAAAACTAATTGGTTCTCAAGAATCATTTTATTTCATCCCCTGTCATGCCTTTCCTGTGCATGCACAAACGCATGTGTCCGTTCACTTGTCCTCACTTGTTTGAGAATCACTTTCTTGCACAATAAAAAATAGATGACGGTGATCCATCCTGGTTAGAATCTCATTTGGGCATTATTGACTCTCGACTGTGTGTGATCTAGGCTAATCAAAGGCACATTTATTAAGGTAACAATAATTACTTGTTTGTGGCAGCACTTTTTCTGACCAATCTGACAAAAACAGGTGTATGGATATCTTTGGCTTTGTACACAGAGTTTTTGTCACAGCCTGCTCGGCCCCTTACCTGCTACCGCAGTATCTTTCCATCTCCACCACCTCTGTCTCATTCACTGGCCAGCCAGACCCCATCATCAGCCTGATTGCTTCCTGGTTTCTTCTCAGCTTGTTTCTGACCGTCTCTCCTCGTCTCTGACCCCAACTTAGCGTCTGCCTGCTCCTTCCTGGTTCACCTGCTCGGCTGATGGCTTACCTGTTACCAGACCTGCTGCCCCGACGACCACCAACATTGCCTGCTCCGAAACGGTACAGTAGCCCCCTCATGTACTTTTGCCTATAAAGTGAGCCCTTCCATCCAGCCTCAGTTACCTGCTCATGGGCTCCTTTCACCAGACCTGGCTCCCAGGTTCTTCCCCTAAGAAGTCCTCCTGCTGTCAGAACTAAGGACCGTTCATACTCACCTGAACCCTGTTGTTTCTTACCTGGCATCTGCTCCTACTTACCTGTAGTCTGTGTCCCCTGTGATAAGTCTAATAAAAGTCATTACAAACTTTTCCACTGGTGTTGTGTTGTCAAATATCAGCTCAAATCAAATCCAGTCAATGAAATCAAATCAAATCAAACTGAAACAAATCTAATCAAAACTCTGATTGTGGCAGATATCACAGACAGAAACAGACCAATGAAATTTATCCAGAATGGAGCGCCAGACTCCAGATATTTAAAGAAAGCAAAAAACAAAATAAAAAAAAAAAAAAATACACTTCCATTGCTCTGAAATGGATGGACTGCTGCAGGAGGTGCACAGTAAAGTGACTGTCAAACAAATGAGGACGAGTGAATGGACACATGCCTGCGTGCATTATTGAGAACTAATTATGTTCTTGAGAACCAATTAGTTTTGGTGAATGAGGCCCATTGTTCTGATCTCTCTGCCAGGAAGCCTTCAGCTCCATCAGCCAGCCTTGCCTCATCAGCCAGTCAGCCACACCACTTCACCTGGGCCTGCCATCCCTTCACCCTACTGCACTGTCGATAACATAAACTTCATGGGTATGCTCTCAGTCCTGTCAGGACAAGCTGCCTGTTGAGAAGAATCTTATAGTGGAGGTGTGTGTGTGTGTGTGTGGGTGTGTGTGGGTGTGTGTGGAGGATGAGGGGAGTGTGGGAATCAGCCCTGAACACTGATGGGAAATCAGAGCATTCACAAGAAATGAGACTCAGCTGGCGAGATGCCAGCCTCCTCGTCTTCATGAATAAATTCCATCCGTCCACATCAGTCAGTCAGTCGTTTTCCTCCTGTGAGTGAACACTGTCTCTCTGAGGAAACACCACCTTGTCACTCTCATCATTATTTCTCCATGTTTTCAGGTATGTTGTCCGTATTGACTAAGTTAGAGAATAGTTTTGCTGAGGATGATGAAGTGTGTATGTGAGCCATGCACTTGTTTGTTAGTGGACCTAGTGTGTCCGCCATTTG
This sequence comes from Myripristis murdjan, assembly GCF_902150065.1. NCBI lineage: Eukaryota > Metazoa > Chordata > Actinopteri > Holocentriformes > Holocentridae > Myripristis > Myripristis murdjan. Next base: position 31,332,618 of record NC_043996.1, read on the forward strand.
GTGAACTCATGTATACAAATGTAGATGTATCTTACATGGTTGTTTTATATTAATTATTAAGTCCATTTTATAAGTTTTGAGATATGTTGCTGAACTACAGCTGCACATTATTTACCAGTAATTAATGAGAAATGAGAATTATGTTTCAGAGTATTACTTTAGGTTCTACAGTTGTAACTGAAAGGGTTTTTATCCTACTACAACTAACCTGTTGGGTAAATCTGTTTGTAAACTGCTGATATTTCTGATGATTTCTGATGATGAGGTACACCTTATTACTCTTGTGATCATCCCTTCCTGTTTTCATGGTGTGTGTTTGTGTGTGTGTGTGTACCGGGTATTACTAATGTTACACAGTCATGTTGTGGGGACTCGCCTCCCTTATAGAGACAAAAAGTCCCCTTCACGAAAATCATTAATTTTAGGGGTGAAGACTTGAAGGTGAGCTAACTGTAGGGTTAGGTTGAGGTTAGGGTTAGGTGGGTAGTGGTTTGGGTTAAGGGTAAGGTAAGTTTCCAGGAAATGAATGTAAGTCAGTATAACATCCTCTGAAGTGGTGGAAACATGACATTCTGCCTTTAAGTGTATGTCATGTCTTGATGACATCAAAGCTTGGATGGCCCTGAACTTTTTAAATTTTACGGAAAAGAAAACAGAGGTGATGGTGTTTGGCCCCAGCAGCTCCTGTGAACCCCTCCCCCCTGTTGATTTAGGTCCTTTGGCAATTTATGCAAAGCCAACAGTTTCTAACCTGGGTTTTAAGATGGACAGTGATTTTTAATTGGATCGCCAAATTCGTGAAGTTGTTAAGTCAAATTTCTTCCACCTCAGGCAGCTTGCAAAGGTGAAGCCCTTTCTTGTACATCAGCCCTTTGAAACAGTAATCCATGCCTTTATCACGTCTGTGATAAAGGCATGGACACTGTAACACACCTTATTAGGGATGCACCGATCCGACTTTTTCAGTTCCAATGCCGATACTGATGCTGGGGCCTTATGTATCGTTTGATACCCGATACCAATACGATATCATTGTTGATTTTAGAAACTAGAAACCTCAACAGTGGCGGCAGCTCCCTTTGATCTGTTCAGCTGCTGGAATTCCTCGTGCTCCTTTTCGCGGTGTTTTTGGAAGTGCTTGATTAAATTTGTGGTATTATATCTGGCAGTGCTAACACCACCCCTGGCAACATTTATTTTACATACATTAAAAACTGCTGTCGAGCTAGTTGGCGTGCTAAGGGGAAGGATCGGTCTGACGGATCGGCTGCTTTTACAGATACCCGATCCAGGTAAAATGTTGATATCGGTACCAATATCTGATGCTGATATCGGATCGGTGCATCCCTACACTTTATTTTGGAGTCAACCAGTCCTCCCTCGCACGTCTCCAGTTAGTTCAGAACGCTGCTGCTTGTCTTTTAACTGGAGCACGAAAGAGGGAGCACATAACTCCTATCCTGGCCTCTCTCCGCTGGCTGCCTGTGCACTTTAGAGTTCATTTTAAGATTCTTTTATTTGTTTTTAAATCTTTAAATGGCCTCACCCCACCCTACCTCTCTGAGCTACTTAATCCTTACGCTCCTGCCCAGTGCCTCAGGTCAGTTGATCAGCTGCTCCTGGAGGTACCGAGGTCAAAGCGAATGCTCAGAGGGGATCCCCTCTCTAACCCTCTTCACTGTCCGTTTTTAAAACAGGTCTTAAAAAACGTCTTAATCCATCTTAAAAGCCATTTGAGAGTTACTAGTCCTTTTTTCAGACAAAAAAGGTAACTGTCGTGAAGAAGTAGACCCATTTTTACTCACTGGCTTTCAACTAAGCATGAGACGTTGCTCTGTTTTATTTGTTTTATTGTTCTTATTGTTTTTACTGTTTTAATTGCTCTTACTGTTTTGTTGTTTTATAAACATTTATGTACAGCACTTTGTTTCAGCTGTGGTTGTTTTTAAAGTGCTCTATAAAGTTGAGTTGAATTGAATGCCTAATCTCAGAAACTGTCGGGTCTATCAGCCTAAACTTTAATGCCTGTGCCAAGAAGAACCTCATATGGTTGCGGTGACTCAAAACCTTTGTTAACCATTAGTTCTTGCTACCTCCACTCTCTCTCTTAATTCACTGTCTAGCTTGCTCGACCACCTTTGCACTGTCTCTCTGTCTCTCCATGTATATTAGAGATATTAGACATATTCCACCTCCAAGAAAATATGTTTCCACTTTTGAGGTCAAGTATCTCGGGGTCTTGTTCACCGCTGAGGGTAAAATGGAGAGGGACATTGACAGGCAGATCAGGTGGCTGACACACCCTTAGAGAGAGGACAAGGAGCTTGGGGTAGACCCGCTGCTCCTCTCCATTGACAGAAGTTAGTTGAGTTGGGACCACGCCCCCGACTGACAAAAGACTGAACTACACTCTGTTTTTCTGTCTCAGCAGCCAGTGGCTCTAGTCTTGAGGATTTGCTGTTACTGTATTGAAAGTTAGATCTCCTTTGCATAACCTATTCAGCTGTTTGGAACTACACCCTGTTCCACTTCACGAGAGCAGGTGTCAGCTCGCATAAATTAAGCTCAAAAGGTTTTATACATTTTATAGTTTAACTCAACACTTTTAAAAAAAATGCTACACTATCTGCACTTCTGTGTCAACAAAAGTTTTGTACCATGTACAGTGGTGGAAAAAAGTTTTCGGACACCCCATGCATTTGTGAAATATTGCATTAACAAATCACTCTTAGGTCTTCAAGTGCAATTTCTTTTGGTACAATCATAGCCAAAATACTAAACAAATCCTAAAAAAGCCATTAAAAACTTGTTGCCAAGCTTGGTGTCTATATAAAGCCAGCACATATGAAAGTTCTTCAGTCACAAAAATGGCTATAACAAAGAACCTAACGCAGGAAACATGCCTGAAGATAAAGATTAAACTGTCAAGAATTTAGTTTTGTTAGTTTTTCTTGTAAACAGTTAACAAAAAAACATAATTTGTATTTGTTTGTATCTGTCTAATGCAGTCACACCTTTTGAAACACAAAAAAGATTTTTCCACAAATATTTCATGATGATATTTGAGATTGTGAGATTGTGTAAAATTTTAAGGGTGTCCGAAAACTTTTTTCCACCACTGTATATTGTATTGTTACCTCTACTTACAGTTTTCTTTTGCCCATATTTTTCAGCTTCTAGTTCACTAGTTCCTGACTGCAGAAGGAAACTGTACCACTAGATGGAGCAATTTGATCAAATGTTGTGTTTAAACCTACTTATTTAATCAGCAAGGGTATACTAATTCCAACATTATTAACATATCAAGTAAGCAAGTAAATAACCAGCAGGACTGCAGGAGAATCACTGGACTGAACGAACATGCTCTTGTCTATTTTCTGCAGTCGAGGCTGAGCAATGGAACCTGAAGCGGTCAAGACGATAGAGCTGGCAGCGCTCGGTCGGCCCTTTGGCCTCGGGATGCTGTACGACTGTTGCCAAGACTCCCTGATCCCTGGTAAGGCTTTAAAGTCACCAAATCTAATGTTACTGGGCAAATCCAAAACATTCACTTTTCAAAGAAATTATCTGAAACGTTTTCATATCAATAAATGACCATTTACTCACTCTTTACTATATCTGACTCCATGCGTCACAGCTCTCATTTGCATATTTCCTAACTTATTTCACATAAACAGAGGAAGACCTGGATTATTATTACTGGATATATTTGGTGACTACATTTTTTATCTTTACAAGGGTTTCAAATAATTTGTATGGAAAAATATCTTCTAAATTCTAAGAAATGTTCCAATTTTGAGAATTCTTAGACTTTCTCCACAAGCAGCAGCACAGTACTGGGAGGATTTCTGAATACAGCTCCTGGTGTCTGTCTGACCGAGGATGAAGCTGTGTGAGACTGCAGGAAGGAAAATGTACCGCTAGAGGGAGATATCATCATAATTTTTCAGTTCAAGTACACATCAACTCCTTGTCTAGAATTTTGAAGAGGAACCCACTGCTGTTCAAAATACAATTTGACTGTATGTCACTTTTTGTTGTATTTACTGCTAAGAAACACAACCTGACTGTGCAGTAATAAAAGTAAACTTGACTCCACTTCTGTTACAGGCATGACATTGTGGGACCCTGATGCCCTGGAGAAGGATGCACGAGAAAGACCCCAACCCAACAGTGAATTTGAGATAGTCGCATCTGAATCGATTGAGCATAAATCTTCAGCATTAAATGTTGACGCCTCCCTGAAGGCAAGTTTCTTGGCTGGACTGGTAGAGGTTGGGGGGTCTGCCAAATACCTAAATGACAGTAAGATTTCCAAAAATCAGGCCAGAGTGACACTCAAATACAAAACTACAACCAAGTACCAGGAGCTGTCAATGAATCATCTTGGAAGAGGCAATGTGAAACATCAATACATTTTTGACCAAGGAATAGCAACACATGTAGTCACAGGTATCCTTTATGGGGCACAAGCCTTCTTTGTATTTGACCGTGAGGTGTCTGAAAAGGAGGATCATAAAGACATTGAAGGCAACCTGAAGGTGATGATTCAGCAGATTCCGGGCCTTGTACTACAAGGTCAACATTCCCTGCAAAAGACAGAAACGGATACTGTAAATGTTCAAAAATTTTCCTGTAAATTCTATGGGGACTTCAACGTTCAGAGGAATCCTGTGTCCTTTCAGGATGCAATTGAAGTCTACCAAAGTCTTCCAAAATTATTGGGAGCAAATGGAGAAAATGCTGTGCCAGTGAAGGTCTGGCTGATGCCCCTGAAAAGTTTAGACTCTGCTGCAGCTCAACTTGTCCGTCAGATAAGTGTTAGATTAGTGACGGCGGCACAGAGCGTCCTGGAGGATTTCAATGAGCTAGAAATGAGGTGCAATGATGCAATGAAACAAAGCACTATCAAACAGTTCCCACAGATTGGAAAAAAGCTAAAAACCTTTAAAGAATTGCTCTCTGAGTACAAGCTGGAAATCCAGACAACCCTGGCAAAGAAACTTCCATCAATCCGGGGAGGTGTGGAAAAAGAGTCTGTGCTTGCAGAGGTGTTCAAAAAGAGACATTCTTCTCCATTCAACAGCAAAAACCTGAGTGAGTGGATGAGTTGTAAAGAGAGAGAAATAAACATCTTAAAATCACTCACCAACATGATGAAAAACACTGAGATTGTCACATCTCGATATGCACTTGATCAAGAAATCCTCAGTGCTGAGCATGCTGTGTGCTTTGCTTTCACCTCAGTGGAGGATGATGAACCATACCTCTCAGATTTATCAGAGTACTTACAGGAAACACCAGAGAGTCCTCAAGAAATCACATATCAGATTCATGATATAAAAAAGGAAAATTGGTGTTTTTTGAATGAAGTATGGAATGCAATGAGGCAAAAAGCAAAGCTCTTCAATGAGTTTGCACAGATAAACATGGACAATAATATTAGGTTCCTTATAGCAAGCGTAGCAAGTGAGAAAAAGAAAGGTGCGAGCATCCACCTTTATAAAGAAGGCTCTTTGGTTAGTGAGAACTTTGAACCTCCTTCAAAGCCTGAAAAACCAGCAGTAAGTGACACAACCCACAACAGTGTGACAGTGAAGATTTCCCCACCAGGATTCGGAACAGAAAACATCACCCACTACTCTGTTGAGTACTGTGTCAGTGGAGAAGATGACTGGCAGCAAATGACAGTATTGAAAGCTGGAGAAGTCACAGTGTCCAGTCTGACTCCTAACACAGAGTACTTGTTCAGATGCAGAGCAGTGTGCTCAGTTGGAAAAGGGCCAGCTAGTGATGTCAGTGGTCCCATTACAACCTTACCCACTAGTCCTCCTGGAAAACCTCAAGTTGAGCCAATTTTAAGAGAGATATCGGTTAGCTGGGAGAAACCTGCTGAGATTGGGAAAGGTGTCAACATTTTGAGCTACATTGTAGAGTATGCAAAAACAGCTCCTGGCATGAAACATGAAGAACCTGAATGGAACCAAATGGTTTCACAAGATGAAAAGACCATCATATCTGGGCTTCAGCCAGAGACAGAGTACGCTGTCAGGGTCAGATGTGATTGTGGTGTAGCTGGTAGAAGCAAGGAAAGCATCACAGTTAATGTACGGACAAAACAAGAGTGCGTCTTGCCGAATTGCTCAAACATACAAGCAACCTCATAAATTCTGCATCACCCTCAGTGTACAAGCTGCCTCTGAAGAAAGAAGATATGGACATAGATGGATGCAGGTGGTACAGTTTTGGCAAAAACAGCTCAAAACGAAATCGCACTATACTCCTTTTTGGACCAACTGGATCAGGAAAGTCAACTCTCATCAATAGTATGATCAACTACATCGTTGGTGTTGAGAGGAATGACAATTTCAGATTCAAATTAACTGAGGAGGGTCAGTTGAAATCAGAAGATGGAACACCAGAAATCAGCATATACAAAATTTACCACCAACAGGGGTTTAAAATCCCATATTCTTTAACCATTATTCACAGTCAAGCCTTTCATCACAGATTCTTTTCAAGGCCATTCTTCAAACGTAGAGTCAGACAAATAATCTCCAGGCTCTTCATGTCTGATAAATTAGCCCGTGGGATTGATGCACTGTGCTTGGTGATCCAGGCCTCTTTCCAGGGCCAAAATTACCATGTCACCATGTGTTTGATTCAGTGCTCAAACTTTTTGACAAAAATGTGGCAGAGAACATCAGGATTCTGGTGACATCTGCAGATGATGAGCTGCCACCAGTTCTCAAGATAATCAAATCTTCTAAGTTCCCATGTCCTAAAACACACAGCGGCCTGCCGGTTCACTTCAAATTCAACAATTCTACATTCTTTGCAGCCAACAAACCACCAGCTGAAAATAGTGCAGGTTATGATGACGATGATGACGATGACTATGATGATGATGATGATGATGATGATGATGAGGATGATTATGATGATTATGATGACGATAATTATGAGTATGATGATGACGATGACGATGATGATGACACTGATGATGATGATGATGATGATGATGATGATGATGATGATGATGACGATGATGATGACGATGACGATGACGATGATGATGGCGATGATGATGACAAACAGAATTGGTGTAAAAATACTGAAAACATGAGGAAGTTCTTTGCTGATTTGAACACCATAACCACCAAACGATTGTCTGCAAGGGGATCCTCCAAGTAAAGAGAGCTCAATTTGAAAGTTCAGACAGTGATTAAACACGCACAGATCTAACAATATGCAAATAGTCCCTGCCCATCACCTGCCACAGCGGCTTGTAACCAGAGCCCTGTTCACACAACCAGGACATCCTGTCCTGCAACAGTTTCATAATGTTACCAGGGAAAAACTTTTTTTTTTCAGTGAATCTCCTAGTTCCATTAATATCGTTCATATGAAGCAGCTGTTTCCAATCTGAGAGCAGATACAGCCAGTAGAGTCGAGGTCACACATTTTAGCAAACAGAAACAGAAGAAAACACATTTTCGAGAGGAGGGGGACTTTGAAGGTCTGGGAAAGTCGATTCAAACAGAAAAATATACCTCAGCTATGTTGAGTGAATCTGTTTTTTAAGAGAATCATCATGATGTACATTAAATCCACCCAGTTTGATTATCAGGAGATATTACAGGACTCAGACTCACTGGATATAGAACCTAGACTTAATACTCTTCATATTTTATCACATCTTAAACATGGAGGCGATGTTGTTGAGTCTCTGAAGCGCAGTCCATTTTCTGACACACTGACGCCATCCACAGTCATGTTTTGAGATACTTCTCATTATACATTAAGTGACATTTTTCATCTCTATAGACAATCAGTTCTCCAAACAGTATGAGGTTACCTGTGGAGTACCACAAGGATCAGTTTTAGGACCGTTCCTTTTTGATTTATACATTATCCTTGGGCAGTGTCATCAAGAGACACGGCATTTCTTTCCATAGTTATGCTGATGATACTCAGCTCTATGTAGTACTTTTTAACTGCATTTTAGATATTAAGGGCTGGATGTCACAATTTTTTTTTACAGCTTAACCAGGACAAAACAGAATTACTGATTATCGGTTCAAAGGCTCAGAGAGAAGGAAACTGGCCTCTAAACTAAATACATTTGGACCAAACCCGAGTCATGAGGCAGGAAATCTAGGAGTGATATTTGACTCTGATTTCAATTTTAAACCACATATACACTGTGTCACAAAAACAGCATTTTATCATTTAAAAAATATTTCCAAAGTGAGACCATTTCTCTCTGTGAGCAACATGGAGAGACTAATGCACGCTTTTATAACTAGCAGGCTAGACTACTGTAATGCTCTCCTTTCTGGTCTAAGCCAGAGAACATAATTAATCAGCTGCAACTGATTGAAAACTCTGCAGCGAGAGTTCTGACTCAGACCAGAAGGAGAGCACACATTACGCCTGTTTTAAAATCCTTACACTGGCTGCCTGTTAGTTTTTGTATTGATTTTAAAGTTCTCTTTTTAGTTTATAAGGCGCTGCATGGACTTGCACCAGACTATATCTCAGAGATGTTTTTATTCCATGAACCAGGAAGGCTCCTCCGATCCTCCGGCTCTTCTCTTTTGGCTGTTCCACAGAGTAGAACTAAAACATTTGGCGATGCTGCTTTCAGCCATGATGCACCAAAACTCTGGAACAGCCTGCTGGAAGATCTGAGAGGAGCTGAAAACATCAACACTTTCAAACGTAGACTAAAAACCCATCTCTTTGGTCTGGCTTTCATGTAGTGTCTCATAATTTTATATTTTTATAATTTTTGTTTTATTGTTATTTTACTGATTGTTTCGATATATTATATTCTACGTTTTATTTTATTGTTTTTTATAGTTTTTAGATTTTATTCAGTATCTTATTCTTGAGTTTTTTATTATTGCTGTATTTTATTATTGTTTTAAATCTTTTTATCACTCTTTTGTCTGATTTTTTTTATTCTTGATTTTTATTTTTTAATTAACCATATTTGATGAGTGTGCATTGGTTTCCAAGTCCTTTACTTCTCATTTTATGTTTATTTGTCAGTCGAGATGTAAAGCACTTTGAATGTCATGTATTTGTTTGAAATGTGCTATATAAATAAATTTTGATTGATTAATTGATCTTGCAGTCATACAGGAACTTACATAAAGTGTATTGACCGACACTGATTTAATGGAGTTTGATTATTGATGTTGTTGTTTGATGAAATGATGTGACTGATTTCAAATCAGAAATAAAACATATGATGAATAAAAATGTACAGAATCACTGGTTGAAGTGTTTTTCTAATGTCTTCTGAAATTTCAATACACAACTTGTTCCTCGCAGCAATGGTTGCCATAAAACCATAAAACAATGAAATGTGAACCTTAGAAAATAGATTGTGGCAAAATACTTTAGAGTTAAAAAACAAGTGAAAGCAACACACTCCAGCTCCTAAACTCAGACTGATTTATTCATGACCAACATTTCAGACCAAACTCCTGTTGGTCTCCTGTAGGGATAACAAGAACCATTCACTTTTACATTAGATGAGAACAAAGAGACTTTCACAGAAACATCGCAAAATGTTTTTACAAATCCAAAATACTGCAAAAATTAAATCTTAAAGCAGAGCGCATTAGCAAGAATTGCTAATTGAAGTGCATTAATCGATGTTTCATTAATGAGGAAGTGCCGTTTTGCAAGCAAATGTAGGCTGGCCGATGTCATTTCTGCAAATTTGTTTTACAAGACTGAGATCTGGTTTATACGGAGCCCATAAAGGGACATGGGGAAAATTTTGTTTAGATATGTTTCTCGTACGCACGAGAAAACATCTCATGCGCACGAGAAAGCATTGGATGCGCGTGCGTGCCTATATGGCACGTATTTCCGCTCCACGGCGTCAGCCACCACATAAACCTCTGGTTTGCGTCTACTGCAACAGCAATGGCTGCCTTTTTCGCCCGCTCCCTCCTTGATCTCCCTAAAATGACTGTGACAGCCGTTACCCGAATCATTCAGGCTAATTCCGCCACAGCCAGCAAGAGAAAGGACAAAGGATTTGCACTCTACATGTCAAATTACTTCCATAACTATGAAGGTAAGGTTAAAGTTAAGTGTTTTACATTAGCCTCAGACTAGACTAGCGTACATGTTAGCGAGTGGCTAACAACGTTAACCTTCAGCGTCATCAGCTGCACTAATGATGTTACTGTTGTATTTTGTCCGGTGTCTTTTTAATATAACGTATTTAACCCATATCTATATGTTGATCACAGTTTCAAACAAGGCTCCAACAGGGCTAACAGTTAGATGTAATGTGTTGCAAATGCAGTATTTTCTTTTGTCTTAACATGTGTGTATTGTAACAGATTGTACTGAGGGATTCACGCCCTGTAGAGATTGACAGCTGCCAGTGTTCGTGTGTTACACCGCCCTGTGTAACCACATAGCAGCTCTCTTGTACCAGACTGCCCACTACTCATCCACCAGTCCCACCAGTGCACAGCTGCACTGGTGCAGGAGCAACAGAGGGGGTGCTGATTTTCCATTGGTTAGCACCCACTCGGACCCAGCGATCCGGATGGGATGGTGTGGAGCTGGCAGCGGCTTTAGGCTTCGCTCCGAGCCGTGTCCAGGTGTCATCGGGAGCGGTGACCGGGCGTCAGCAGCCGAGTGGCGAGTGATGTCAGCGGGTTCATCGGGGGATGCAGCTGTGGCAGCGTGGAGGGGGGCCATGGTCTCAGGCAACTGGGAGTCAGTTTGTCCAGGTCCGAAGATGATGGTGTCAATGAGATTCTCCGCTGCCTGGATCTGGTACAGTGTGGATATTCTCTTCTCCAGCTCGGATATCTTGTTGGACAAATGGACACAGCTGAGACAACCAGACTGGGACGGAGAGGCGAGCTCACACCAAGGTTGCTCGATGCATGTTTAAAGTTTTTAAGGTGCTTTGGATGAGTGCCGAAATACCCATGGGGGGCTACTCCAAGAGGGGAGAGCAACCCAGTCTGTTTGGTGGGGGATAGAAACAAAAAAGAGGGTAAAATGCTAAAAGTCGGCGTAGGTCTCTGCCATGTTCGGCTGATGGTGGTGTGCCATGGAGGGCCACACAAATTCAGTGAAAATACAGCGATCGGATGGTTTGATCATTAAAAACAACAGCCCGACCAAAAGAGACAGATTAAAAAGAAATACGTGAACTTAATCAACCATAATCAACCTCCAAATTCTGAGAAAAATGTCAGAATTGTGAGAATAAATCCAGAATTCTGTCATTTCTTCAAATGTGGAGATTAAAGTCAGAACTCTGAGATTAATCTCACAACTCAGTTCTAACTCTGGAACTGATGTAACGTTGCATGTCATCTGTAAACTCAGATCGCTTTGTGTTGCGAAACAAGTTTTAGTTTTAGTTTAGTTTGATAAGTGGGATTTTATCCATTGAGCTACCAGGACGCCCCAGAACTGTACTTTGTTGACAGAGATTTAAAATCAGTAATTTCAAATATATTGTGAGGTTTCATTTGAGATAAAATAGTATCGATGCTACAAAATCATAATTGTTGTCAAAAAATGATACTAACAGAGGACATGTGAAGCCTGTGAGGTCTTCTACTCACTAGATTCAGGTGAGAGCGATGTCTGCCATCTGAGAGCGTCACTGGCTGGTTGATGGAAAACATTCCAGTAAATGTTCGATTTGCCATCAATTTCCACAAAACTGTCAATATCTGAAATCTACACAGTTGATGTCTCTCCTAAAAAAATAATCAGAAGTTAAAGTAATTATGAAATAGTATAACAAAATTGTTGAAAAAAATAGATAGAAAAAATAGATAGAATAGCAGTATATTTACCTTTTAGATGTTGATATTGTGATATGTCAGTGTTCTCATTTTGTTATTATTATCATATTATACTGAGTGGGACTCTTGTCTCATGCACAGAACAGGGTGGGACTGGATTTGTGTTTGAACTGGATGTCAGAGACTTTATCAACTTCATAGGAAGAAAGTAAGCTCTGCACACTGAGGGGAAGTCAGATTGTTTCCAAGAAATCAGCCTCTGCTGGTGAGACTGCAGCCTCCTCCTCTTCCTCCTCCTCCTGAAAACACTCTGTGTCAGAGGAGGAAGAGTAGGGGCTCCTCCCTGCAGATGCTGAAGACAGACACCACACTTTAACTCAGCAAGACACGACTCCTGTAAGTAACTCTCTGCATCACATCTTATGTTGTTAATGTGTTATAGAATGGAATGAGGTTTACTGAAGAAAAAAAAACACAAGAGAGAGAGACATGGAGCCAGGATGACTTATGTTGAATAATCAGCTTTACTGCGTCAGCTGCCTCAGGAGAAATGATCGCAGTCTTGGACAGGCAGCACCACGGTCAGTTCTGCCGGCTCTTCCACTAAGAACTCTATAGGTTTCTGAAGGACACTGAACATAGATTAGGATTTCTCATGGAGACAGTCCGGAGACTGTGAGCCTTTGTAATAGCCAAAATTGCTATCCTAGCCTTGGAAGATAGGGCAAGGTGACACATCTGCTACAACCAGAAAGCCAGATAATGGGGTGAGGTGCTGTGGAGTATGCAGAAGGGAGACATAAGGACTGACCTGCCATAACATTACTCCACACTTAGGATAATTTGGGGATGGCCTGGCCTAACCGCTGACCAGTATCTACATCAACAGTATAATTTCCCTCCATACCATGTACATGTGTGACAGCGCTACCTACTGCCTTAGAGGTGTGTGTGTCGGCGTGGGGGGGCAGTGAATGTAGGGAGATGTTCCACCTCCGTGAGTGTGTTTGTGAGATGAAGGAAATGTGGAACCATTTAGGAACCAAATGATTTGTTCTCCTGTGGTTCTGCAGCCACGCAGCAGCACAGAGCCTCAATGCGAGTGGAAGTCTCCAAAAAAAAAGTTAATCAGTAAACCAGAGGATAAAGTGTTCATGTTGAAGTACTAACATACCACCAGGAGTTCACTAGTTCAAGACTGCAGAAGGAAAATGTACCAATAGATGGAGCAATTTGCTCAAATGCTGTGGTAAAACCTACTGATTTGTCAACACATAAGCATGAGTATACTAACCTAACACCATAATATCCAGTTTAAATATTAGTAATGTATTAGGTATCTTCCAGGGGCCCTGCAGTGCCTGTTAGTTTATCTCACTGACATTGAGTATCTTGTTTTTATCAGTAATTCCAACATTATTTTACTGCAGCTCACTGGAGCAGCAGAGCTCCAGTGAGCTGCAACCAGTAAGCATGTAAATAACCAGCTGGACTGCAGGAGAATCACTGGCCTGAACGAACATGCTCTTGTCTATTTTCTCCAGTCGAGGCTGAGTCATGGAACCTGAGGGCCTCAAGACGATAGAGCTGGCAGCGCTCGGTCGGCCTTTCAGCCTCGGGATGCTGTACGACTGTCGCCAAGACTCACTGATCCCTGGTAAGGCTTTAAAGTCACCAAATCTAATGTTACTGGGCAAATCCAAAACATTAATTTTTCAAAGTAATTATCCTAAACGTTTTCATATCAATAAATGACCATTTAGTCCTCTGTATCTGACTGCTATGACAAAATATCCTAATCTATATTCATGAAATAAGTTATCTGATATTAAAAAAAAAAAAAAAAACTCCATGCTTGTTTGGATAAGTCCTAACTTATTTGACATAAACAGAGAAAGAACTGTTTAATTATTACTGGATATTGTTGGTCAATAGATTTTTATTGTTACAAGGCTTTCAAATAATTTGTATGGAAAAACATCTTCTAAATTCTCAGCCGTCTAAGACTGCAGGACAGAAAATGTATCACTAGAGGGAGATATCATAATTTTTCAGTTAAAGTACACATCAACTCCTTGTCTGGAATTTTGAACAGGAACCCACTGCTGTATAAAATACAATTTAACTGTGTTTTTGTTGTTGTTGTTTTTTTGTTATACTTACTGCTAATAAATCCAGCCTGGCTGTGCAACAATAAAAGTAAACTTGACTCCCCACCTCCCACCCTGTGTTGCAGGCTTGACATTGTGGGACCCTGATGCTCTGGAGAAGCATGCACGAGAAAGACCCCAACCCAACAGTGAATTTGAGATAGTTGCATCTGAATCGATTGAGGACAAATCTTCAGCATTAAATGTTGATGCCTCCCTGAAGGCAAGTTTCCTGGGTGGGCTGGTACAGGTTGAGGGCTCTGCCAAATACCTAAATGACAGTAAGATTTCCAAAAATCAGGCCAGAGTGACACTCAAATACAAAACTACAACCAAATTCCAGGAGCTGTCAATGAATCATCTTGGAAGAGACAATGTGAAACATCAATATGTTTTTGATACAGGAATAGCAACACATGTAGTCACAGGTATCCTTTATGGGGCACAAGCCTTCTTTGTATTTGACCGTGAGGTGTCTGAAAAGGAGGATCATCAAGAGATTGAGGGCAACCTGAAGGTGATGATTCAGCAGATTCCCTGCCTTGCAATTGAAGGTGAAGGTTCCTTACAAATGAAAGACACGGACATTTCAAATGTTCAAAACTTCTCCTGCAAATTCCACGGTGACTTTAACCTTCAGAAGAATCCTGTGTCCATTCAGGATGCCATAAAAGTCTACCAGAGTCTACCAACATTACTGGGAGCAAATGGAGAAAAAGCCGTGCCAGTGAAGGTCTGGCTGATGCCCCTGAAAAGTTTAGATTCTGCTGCAGCTCAACTTGTCCGTCAGATAAGTATTACATTAGTAATGGAGGCACAGAGCGTCCTGGAGGACTTGAGTGAGCTGGAAATGAGGTGCAATGATGCAATGAAAAACAGCACAACCCAACAATTCCCACAGATTGGCAAAAAGCTGAAAGCTTTTCGAGAACTATGCTCTGAGTACAAGCTGGAATTCCAGAGGACCCTGGCAAGGAAACTTCCATCAATCCGGGGAGGAAGGGAAGAGGAGGGTGTGCTTGCAGAGGTGTTGATAAAGAGACATTCTTCTCCATTCAATAGCAAAAACCTGAGTGAGTGGATGAGTTGTAAAGAGAGAGAAATCAGCATTTTACAGTCAATTACCAATATGATGAAAAACACCAAGACTGTCACATCTCGCCATGCACTACACAAAAAAATCCTCAGTGCTGAGCATGCTGTGTGTTTTGCTTTCACCTCACTGGAGGATGATGAACCATACCTCTCAGATTTATCAAAGTACTTAAAGGAAACACCAGAGAGTCCTCAAGACATCACATATCAGACTTACGATGTAGAGAAGGATCAATGGTTCTTTTCAAATGAAGTACTGGGTGCAGTGAGGCAAAAAGCAAAGCTCTTCAATGCGTTTGTAGAGACTAACATGGACAACAATATTAGGTTCCTTATAGCAGGCATAGCAAATGAGAAAAAGAAAGGTGCAAACATCCACCTTTACAAAGAAGGCTCTTTGGTCATTGAGAATTTTGAACCTCCTTCAAAGCCTGAAAAACCAGCAGTAAGTGACACAACCCACAACAGTGTGACAATGAAGATTTCCCCACCAAGATTCGGAACAGAAAACATCACCCACTACTCTGTTGAGTACTGTGTCAGTGGAGAAGATGACTGGCAGCAAATGACAGTATTGACAGCTGGAGAAGTCCCAGTGTCCAGTCTGGCTCCTAACACAGAGTACTTGTTCAGATGCAGAGCAGTGTGCTCAGTTGGCAAAGGGCCAGCGAGTGATGTCAGTGGTCCCATTACAACCTTACAACCCACTAGTCCTCCTGGGAAACTGCAAGCTGAACCAAATTTAAATGAGCTGTCAGTTAGCTGGGAGAAACCTGCTGAGATTGGCAAAGGTGTCAACATTTTGAGCTACATTGTAGAGTATGCAAAAACAGCTCCTGGGGTTAAACATGAAGAACTTGAATGGAACCAAATGGTTTCACAAGTTGAAAAGGCCATCATATCTGGGCTTAAGCCAGAGACAGAGTACGCTGTCAGGGTCAGATGTGATTGTGGTGTAGCTGGTAGAAGCAAGGAAAGCAACACAGTTAATGTGTGGACAAAAAAACAAGTCCACCTCTCAGAATTCCTCAAACATAAAAGCAAACTCATAAATTCTGCATCACCTTCAGTCTACAAGCTACCTCTGAAGAAAGAAGCTATGGACATAGATGGATGCAGGAGCTACAGTTTTGGCAAAGAAAGCTTGAGACGAAATCGCACAATAATGGTTCTTGGAGCAACTGGATCAGGAAAATCAACTCTGATCAATGGAATGATCAATTACATTGTTGGTGTAAAGTGGAATGACAAATTCAGATTCAAGTTAACTGATGAGGGTCAGTTTAGATCACAAGTTGAAAGTCAGACCTCTGAAGTCACTGTGTACAAAATCAACCATCAAGAGGATTTAAAATCCCATATTCATTGACCATAGTTGACACTCCCGGTTTTAGGAACACAAGAGGGATAGAAAGAGACAGGACGATCACAGAGCAGATCCAGAGTCTTTTCTCCTCTGCTGAGGGAGTCAGTGAGATTGATGCTGTGTGTATTGTGACCCAGGCTTCTCTTCCACGGCTAACACCAACACAAAAATATGTGTTTGATTCAGTGCTGTCCATTTTTGGTAAAGATGTGGCAGAAAACATCCAGATGCTGGTAACATTCGCAGATGGTCAGAGGCCACCGGTTCTTGAAGCAATTAATGTCTCTGGAGTCCCATGGCCTAAAACAGATGCAGGACTTCCTGTTCACTTCAAATTCAACAATTCAGCACTGTTTGCAGACAACACATCCATCAATGACAAATCAGGTAACGCAGATTCAGATGAAGACATGGATGATGATAACTTTGATGAAATGTTTTGGAACATGGGTGCCAAAAGCATGAAAAACTTTTTCACTGCTTTAGACCGAATAACAACCAAAAGCTTGCAGATGACCAAAGAGGTTCTTAAAGAGCGCAAGCAGCTTGAAACAGCCATTGAAGAATTGCAGCAGCCACTTAAATGTGGATTTGTTACACTCCAACAACTAAAGATGATTAATCAGAAACATGAAGAACATAAAGAGATGTCAGTGTGCTCCATCGCTCGGCTCAAAGAGATCGCCTTGAGGCCCAACCCACTGAGCACTCCAGAATACATCGACTTGCTCATTGAGGGAGAAAAGTCAGAGGCCAAAGAGGGTTACCTGGCCCGAATTCAGTCTCTGGAGGCAATGAGAGAAAGAGCAACAATCATATCTTAAGTATCCAAACAAGAAAAACTTAAAAAAACAGAGCAGGAAATGTACGAGGAAAAACAGAGATGCAAAAAAAGCAAACTTACTTCCATAATTTAACAGAGTTTTTCAGATGATAGAGGAGAAAACTCACCTGTGGATATTTTTAGTGAAGCCTTGTCATTAGATCAGGAGAAGATCTTCTTATCTACCATAATAAAACCACTGCAGCTTCTAATGCTGTGAGCTGCAGACACACAGTGGATCTGTCTCAATCGAAGGGCTAGATGACTACTAGGTTGCAGCCTATGGTGCCTACGTAGGAGGCGTCCAACGTAGGTGCCGATATCAGGTTTACCGGACCTAAAAGTTTAGTGAATTGGGACGGTGTAGCCTGCGGAGGATTCCTACGTCATTATTATCGAGGCTTCCCGAAGCGAATTCGAGTGATGCAGCGTAAAATGCCGAAGTAGGTTTCGGAGGTGTGTCAGTGAACACCTGTGCATGAAAAAAAATGATAAGCAGCTTCAACACTCTCAAAATGGACAACATTGATGCTGTAGTTTTATGTATTTTATTTTATTTTGTCTTCGTGAAGATGCAGAAAATTAAGATAATTGTTGCACCTCACAAATTGCAACAGACTATCCCAATTAAAGTAATTGTACACATGGCTACATTGTAATGTACCTGACGCGCTGATGGTTGCTATGGAAACATCATGCAAAATGCCTATCTAACTCATCTAACTAAACTTGCATTTTCAGGCGTTGTTCGAATACAGTTAACAGCTAAACCGAATCTATCGTGGTAATTATAGGCATGAAAACTTATCAAAACGTCATGATATAAACTTTAAGACGGTCTGAAACAGGCTTCATAATTCCAGCAATGGTGGCTCATCCAGAAATTCAACTGGACCCAAACGTACCCTGGGAAGTAGGCTGTGATGTCGGCCGCGAAGCATCGTGGAGGTGTTTCCTGCAAATTAGTCAAAAATAGGCTGGATCGGTCGGCTGCATTTGCAGGACCCCGCGCGGTGAAATTGAATTGGGACAGCACTTGTCGCGCCACCGTGACGTAAGCAGCCTACAAATACGACCTAGGTAGCGTACAACCTTTGAATTGAGACAGAGCCAATGTCATGATAATGGACACTCTGAGAGGAAATTGTGGCTCCAAAGAGCAAGATTAATCATAACAGCCGTCCAGATGTTGGAATTAAAACAGTTTTGATCAGTTCTCGTAACTTAATATGTAAAAATGTCTTTCTAGGCTATGCCTTTTTGAGTGTGTGCAGTGTGCAATTTGTTTTCAAGTTCAGCTCATACAGATTGTTCATCCTGTGTTTTCAGTCACAAGGCATTTTTTCATCAGCAATATTAACTTTTATTTTAGTTGCCTAAACTTTGAATTTGATGTGATGTGAAAAAAAAAGATTCTCATGTAAATAAATATTGCAAATGATACTTACACATGTCAGAGTTTTGCTTGTCTCAGAGGGCATATTGATGTTCTTGCTGTTAAAACAGAGCTACATTTATTAATAGGAAGTTAATTATTTGACAGACTGGAGGTTTGTCAGAATTGATAATAAGGTCACAATAATGAACAATGAAGCTCCTTTAGTCAGGTTAAAGTAGGTTTCACAATTTCCAGCCATGAACCGATGTGTTAATATATATAATATATATATAATATATAACTATTTATTAATATATTGTGTATTAACGCTGTTCATTTGAGTGAGAGGAACACAGAGACTTAATGCTGCCTGTGGTACTCCTATTTAATATTTAGTTAGCTCAGTATTGTAAGTATTTATACAGTGACACAATATTCAACATTTTCCCTTGTCCACCAACAGTGGATTTGAAATGGAGTAATCAAGACATGATTAAAGTGCAGCCTTTCAGCTTTAATTTAAGGGGGTGAACAAAAATATGTCCTTAACTGTACAGGAATTACAGTCACTTTCATGCATTGTCATGCCGTTTTCAGAGGCTCAAAAGTCATACAGTAATATTAATAGTACACTTGACTAAAAAGCAGTTTCTTGGCCAGGTGTAGCCTTTTCCCTCATTATTCCATGACAACTTAATTCATTCATTCATCTTCTAAACCACTTATCCTCACAAAGGTCGCGGGGGGTTGCTGGAGCCTATCCCAGCGCTCATTGGGCGGAAGGCAGTGAAACACCCTGGACAGGTCGCCAGTCCATCGCAGGGCAGACAGACAAACACTGACATTCACACACACAGTCATACCTAGGGGCAATTTAGCTTCTCCAATTCACGTGACCTGCATGTCTTTGGACGGTGGGAGGAAACCGGAGTGCCCGGAGGAAACATCCCTAGTTGTGACTATCTGGTTTTTCAGAGAATCATCATGATGCACATTAAATCCACCCAGTTTGATTATCAGGGGATATTACAGGATTAAGACTCACTGGATATAGAACCTAGACTTAATGCTCTTCATATTTGATCACATTTTAAAAATGGAGGCGATGTTGTTGAGTCCCTGAAGCACAGTCCATTTTCTGACACACTGATGCCGTCCACAGTCATGTTTTGAGATACTTCTCATTATACATTAAGTGACATCTTGCACTCATACAGAAAGTTAAAACAGATTGAGTGAAATTTGTGTAAAACAGAGTCATGGTCTCAGCACAAACATTAAGAGAGTTCAGCCTTACATGCATCTGTACTCTAAATTTGGTTTTCTTTGGCATTTAGAAAACTCCCTGCAGGAGGTTCATGTGTATGACAGCTGACATAAAGTGTATTGACAGACACTGATTTAATATCACAGCAGATGAAGCTTTAACCCTGTTGTGCTTCATTAAGTGACAGAATGGAGTTTGATTATTGATGTTGTTGTTTGATGAAATGATGTGATTGAATTCACAAATCAGAAATAAAATATATAATGAATAAAAATAAATAAAAAGGTACACAATCACTGACTGAAGTGTTTTTCTAATGTCTTCTGATATTTCAGTACACAACTTGTTCCTGGCAGTGATGGCCGCCATAAAACCATAAAATGTTATGTTTCTTTGCTAAATTCATATTAAATGTCTTATCAGGGATCAGTGATTCTTGGCAACAGTCGTGCGGCATCCCAAGGCCCGACCACATCCACCAGAGCTGGAAGACCTCCACTTCTTCACTTATTCCAGCGCCTTGAAGGAAAACTAACAGGCCTATTCCAGCTTCATTCATTCTTTAGGCAGCATCACAGTCATCATGTGGCTAAAAGAGATACTTCATCACTTGGCCCTGTGCTGTAATACCTTTAGGGATAAAAACAAACTTCCTTTGTCTTTTTGACTGATATGGACTGATGGACTTGTCTTATGAGGAGGCTGGCATCTCACCTACTGAGTCTCTTTTCTTATGAATGCTCTGACTTTCTGTCAGTGTGCAGGGCTGATCCCCATACTCCCCTCATCCTCCTTCACACACACACACACACACACACACACACACACACACCTCCACTTCCACTATAAGATTCTTCTCAACAGACAGCTTGTCCTGACAGGATTGAGAGCATACCCATAAAGTTGATTCCAAATGTGGAAAACTCCTGTGTTCCAGTTGATTTATTTATAATCACTATTGCATTTTCTAGGCTTTAGAGGCCCATAGACTGTAGAAAACAAAACACCACCTGCCTTGAACCCTTAGAGCAGACAAGAGAGCAGGCCCAGGTGAAGTGGTGTGGCTGACTGGCTGATGAGGCAAGGCTGGCTGGTGGAACTGAAGGCTTCCTGGCAGAGAGATCAGAACAATGGGCCAAATGGCCCAAAATTAACTGGTTCTCAAGAATCATTTTATTTCATCCCCTGTCATGCCTTTCCTGTGCATGCACGCACGCATGTGTCCGTTCACTTGTCCTCACTTGTTTGAGAATCACTTTCTTGCACAATAAAAAATAGATGACGGTGATCCATCCTGGTTAGAATCTCATTTGGGCATTCTTGACTCTTGACTGTGTGTGATCTAGGCTAATCAAAGGCACATTTATTAAGGTAACAATAATTACTTGTTTGTGGCAGCACTTTTTCTGACCAATCTGACAAAAGCAGGTGTATGGATATCTTTGGCTTTGTACACAGAGTTTTTGTCACAGCCTGCTCGGCCCCTTACCTGCTACCGCAGTATCTTTCCATCTCCACCACCTCTGTCTCATTCACTGGCCAGCCAGACCCCATCATCAGCCTGATTGCTTCCTGGTTTCTTCTCAGCTTGTTTCTGACCGTCTCTCCTCGTCTCTGACCCCAACTTAGCGTCTGCCTGCTCCTTCCTGGTTCACCTGCTCGGCTGATGGCTTACCTGTTACCAGACCTGCTGCCCCGACGACCACCAACATTGCCTGCTCTGAAACGGTACAGTAGCCCCCTCATGTACTTTTGCCTATAAAGTGAGCCCTTCCATCCAGCCTCAGTTACCTGCTCATGGGCTCCTTTCACCAGACCTGGCTCCCAGGTTCTTCCCCTAAGAAGTCCTCCTGCTGTCAGAACTAAGGACCGTTCATACTCACCTGAACCCTGTTGTTGCTTACCTGGCATCTGCTCCTACTTACCTGTAGTCTGTGTCCCCTGTGATAAGTCTAATAAAAGTCATTACAAACTTTTCCACTGGTGTTGTGTTGTCAAATATCAGCTCAAATCAAACCCAGTCAATGAAATTAAATCAAACTGAAACAAATCTAATCAAAACTCTGATTGTGGATATCACAGACAGAAACAGACCAATGAAATTCTAACCAGGATGGAGTACCGGACTCCAGATATTTAAAGAAAACAAAAAACAAAATTAAAAAAATAAATAAATAAAAAAAACCACTTCCGTTGCTCTCAAATGGATGGACTGCTGCAGGAGGTGTACAGTAAATGGCTTGTCATCTGTTTTTTATTGTGCAAGAAAGTGATTCTTAAACAAGTGAGTACGAGTGAATGGACACATGCCTGCGTGCATTCTTAAGAACTAATTCTGTTCATAAGAACCGATTAGTTTTAGAACCAGTTGCGGCCCATTGTTCTGATCTCTCTGCCAGGAAGCCTTCAGCTCCACCAGCCAGCCTTGCCTCATCAGCCAGTCAGCCACACCACTTCGCCTGGGCCTGCCATCCCTTCACCCTCCTGCACTGTCGATAACATAAACTTTATGGGTATGCTCTCAATCCTGTCAGGACAAGCTGCCTGTTGAGAAGAATCTTATAGTGGAGGTGTGTGTGTGGGTGAGTGTGGAGGATGAGGGGAGTATGTGACGGGAAATCAGAGCATTCACAAGAAATGAGACTCAGCTGGCGAGATGCCAGCCTCCTCGTCTTCATGAATAAATTCCATCCGTCCACATCAGTCAGTCAGTCGTTTTCCTCCTGTGGGTAAACATTGTCTCTCTGAGGAAACACCACCTTGTCACTCTCATCATTATTTCTCCATGTTTTCAGGTATGTTGTCCGTATTGACTCATTTATTGAATAGTTTTACCGAGGATGGTGAAGTGTGTATGTGAGCCATGCACTTGTTTGTTAGTGGACCTAGTGTGTCCACCATTTGGTGAACTCATGTATACAAATGTAGATGTATCTTACACAGAGATACATTGCTGAAGTACAGCTGCATATTATTTACCAGTAATTAATGAGAAATGAGAATTATGTTTCAGAGTATTACTTTAGGTTCTACAGTTGTAACTGAAAGGGTTTGTATCCTACTACAACTAACCTGTTGGGTAAATCTGTTTGCAAATTGTTGATATTTCTGATGATTTCTGATGATGAGGTTCACCTTATTACTCTTGTGATTATTTCTCCCTGTTTTCAGGGGCATAATGTGTGTGTGTGTGTGTGTGTGTGTGTGTGTGTGTGTGTGTGTGCTTGTGTGTGTGTGTGTCCCAGGTATTACTAATGTTACACAGTCATGTTGTTGGGACTCACCTCCCTTATAGAGACACAAAGTCCCCTTCGTGAAAATCATTAATTTTAGGGGTGAAGACTTGAAGGTGAGCTAACTTTAGGGTGAGGTTGAGGTTAGGGTTAGGTGGGTAGTGGTTTGGGTAAAGGTTAAGGTAAGTTTCCAGGAAATAAATGTAAATCAGTGTAACGTCCTCTGAAGTGGTGGAAACATGATGTTCTGCCTTTAAGTGTTTGTGAAAAACTTCTGGGTTACATTACACAGCCGCTTGCATGCAGTGACATGCGGTATTTGAAGCAACACAACGCAACTTAATGGGCACATTTTTTTTTTTTTTTTTTTTTTTTAATCTCTGAAAGGTGTAGCCACTCCTCTGTGTGTGTGTGTGTGTGTGTGTGTGTGTGAAAAGATGTCTTTTCAATCAAACCGCTTCTGTCATGTCTTAATGACATCAAAGCTTGGATGGCCCTAAACTTTTTAAATTTTACTGAAAAGAAAACAGAGGTGATGGCGTGTGGGCCCAGCAGCTCCTGTGAACCCCTCCCCCCTGTTGATTTGGGTCCTTTGGCAATTTATGCAAACCAACAGTTTCTAACTTGGGTTTTAAGATGGACAGTGATTTTTAATTGGATCGCCAAATTCGTGCAGTTAAGTCAAGTTTCTTGCAAAAGTGAAGCCATTTCTTGTACATCAGCACTTTTAAATAGTAATCCTTGCCTTCATCACATCTCGGCTGGATTACTGTAACATACTTTATTTTGGAGTCAGTCAGTCCTCCCTCGCACGTCTCCAGTTAGTTCAGAACGCTGCTGCTCGTCTTTTAACTGGAGCACAAAAGAGGGAGCACATAACTCCTATCCTGGCCTCTCTCCGCTGGCTGCCTCTGCATTTTAAGGTTCTTTTATTTGTTTTTAAATCTTCAAATTGCCTCGCCCCACCTTACCTCTCTGAACTACTCAATCCTTATGCTCCTGCCCGGTGCCTCAGGTCAGCTGATCAGCTGCTCCTGGAGGTACCGAGGTCAAAGCGAATGTTCAGAGGGGATCTGGCTTTTTCTGTTGCTGCCCCCAAACTCTGGAATGACTTACCTTTGCACATTAGACAGGCCTCGTCACTGTCCATCTTAAAACCCATCTTAAAACCCATTTGAGAGTTACTATTCCTTTTTTAAGACAAAAAAGGAATGTCTGAAAACAGGAATAGTAACTCTTATGTGAAAAAGTAGACCCATTTTTACCATTGGCTTTCAACCCAGCATGAGATGTCGCTCTGGTTTATTTATTTTATTGTTTTTACTGTTTTTACTGTTTTAATTGCTCTTACTGTTTTGTTGTTTTATGATCACTTACGTACAGCACTTTCTTTCAGCTGTGTTTTTTTTTTTTTTTTTTCTTTTTAAGTGCTTTATGAAGTTGAGTTGAGTTGAGTTGAGTGCCTCATCTCAGAAACTATTGGGTCTATCAGCCTAAACTTTCATGCCTGTACCAAGAAGAACCTCATGTGGTTGCAGTGACTCAAAACCTTTTTTAACAAAACAATTTGTTTTTGCTACCTCCACTCTCTCTCTTAATTGACTGTCTAGCTTGCTCAACCACCTTTGCACTGTCTCTCTATCTGTCCATGTGTATTAGAGATATTAGAGATATTCCACCTCCAAGTAAATATGTTTCCACTTTTGCGAGTCTGAGGCCATGGTTCTCTGCCAGAGAAAAGTGGTTTTTCCTCTCCTTGTTGGTAGTGACTTACAGCCTCAAGTGATGGAGTTCAAGTATCTCGGGGTTTTGTTCACAGCTGAGGGTAAAATGAAGAGGGACTTTGACAGGCAGATCAGGGCAGTAGCAGCAGTTACATGGTCAATGTACCGGACCGTTATGGTGAAGAAGAAGTTGAGCTAAAGGCAAGACTCTTGATTTATTGATCAGTCTTTGTTCCAACCCTCACCTGTGGTCACGAGCTCTGTGTAGTGACCGAAAGAATGAGATCACAGATACGAGTGGCAGAAATGGGTTTCCTCTGCAGGGTGGCTGGACACACCCTTAGAAAGAGGGTGAGGAGCTCAGACATCGGACAACGAGGAGCTCAGGGTAGACCTGCTGCTCCTCTGCATTGACAGAAGTTAGTTGAGGTGGTTCTGTACTCTGTTTTTCTGTCTCAGCAGCCAGTGGCTCTAGTCTTGAGGTTTTGCTGTTACTGTACTGAAAGTAGAAGGTCCTGGGTTCGATTCCCACCCAAGGTCCTTTCTGTGTGGAGTTTGCATGTTCTCCCCGTGTCTGCGTGGGTTTCCTCCGGGCACTCCGGTTTCCTCCCACCGTCCAAAGACATGCAGGTTAGGTGAATTGGAGACGCTGAATTGCCCCTAGGTATGACTGTGTGTGTGAATGTCAGTGTTTGTCTGTCTGCCCTGTGATGGACTGGCGACCTGTCACTGCCTTCGCCCTATGTGCGCTGGGATAGGCTCCAGCACCCCCCCGCGACCCTAGTGAGGATAAGCGGTTTAGAAGATGAATGAATGAATGAATGTACTGAAAGTTAGAGCTCCTTTGCATAACCTATTCAGTTGTTTGGAACTACACTCTGTTCCACTTCACGAGATCAGCTCGCATAAATTGAGCTCAAAAGGTTTTATACATTTTGTAGTTTAACTCACCATTTTAAAAAAAAATACTACACTGTCTGCACCTCTGTGTCGGCAAAACCTTTGTAGCATGTATATTGTTTTCTTATCTACTTACAATTTTCTTTTGCTTATAGTTCACTAGTTCAAGACTGCAGAAGGAAAATGTACCACTAGATGGAGCAATTAGTTCAAATGTTGTGTTAAAAACTACTGATTTGCCAACTCATAAGCATGAGTATACTAACCTAACAGCGTAATACCATGTTTATATGTAAGTAATGTATTAGGTATCTTTCAGGGGCCCTGTGGTGCCTGTTAGTTTATCTCACTGACACTGAGTATCTTGTTTTTGTCAGTGATTCCAACATTATTAAGGAAGCAAGTTAATAACCAGCAGGACTGCAGGAGAATCACTGGACTGAATGAACATGCTCTTGTCTATTTTCTCCAGTCGACGCTGAGCAATGGAACCTGAAGGCCTCAAGACGATAAAGATGGCAGCGCTCGGTCGTCCGTTCAGCCTCGGGATGCTGTACGACTGTCGCCAAGACTCCCTGATCCCTGGTAAGGCTTTAAAGTCACCAAATCTAATGTTTCTGGGCAAATCCAAAACGTTCACTTTTCAAAGAAATTATCTGAAAAGTTTTCATATAAATAAAGGACCATTTCCTCCCGTATATCTGACTGCTAAAACAGAAGATCTTAATCTATATTCAGTTCATGAAATAAGTTATCTGATATTATAAAACACTCAATACGTCACAGCTCTTTTTTTTTTCTTTTTTTTTTGGAAAACTCCTAACTTATTTCACAGAAACAGAGGAAGAACTGGATAATTATTTTCTGGATATATTTGGTGAATACATTTTTTTTTTAATCTTTAGAAGAGTTTAAAATAAATTGTATAGAAAAACATCTTCTAAATTCTCAGAAAAGTTCAAATTTTGAGAATTCTTAGACTTTCTCCACAAGCAGCAGCACAGTAGCTACTGGGAGGATTTCTGAATACAGCTCCTGGTGTCCGTCTCACCCAGGTTGAAGCCGTGTGAGACTGCAGGAAGGAAAATGTACCACTAGAGGGAGATATCATCATCATTTTTCAGTTAAAGTACATAAACTCCTTGTCTAGAATTTTGAACAGGAACCCACTGCTGTTCAAAATACAATTTAACTGAATGTTATTGTTTTATGTTTTATTTACTGCTAAGAAATCCAGTCTGCCTGTGCAACAATAAAAGTAAATATGACCCCCCGCTTCCCACCCTGTGTTGCAGGCATGACATTGTGGGACCCTGATGCCCTGGAGAAGGATGCACGAGAAAAACCCCAACCCCACAATGATTTTGAGATAGTTGCATCTGAATCACTTGAGGACAAATCTTCAGCATTAAATGTTGACGCCTCCCTGAAGGCAAGTTTCTTGGCTGGACTGGTAGAGGTTGGGGGCTCTGCCAAATATCTAAATGACAGTAAGATTTCCAAAAATCAGGCCAGAGTGACTCTCAAATACAAAACTACAACCAAGTTCCAGGAGCTGTCAATGAAACATCTTGGAAGAAACAATGTGAAGCATCCGTATGTTTTTGATAAAGGAATAGCAACACATGTAGTCACAGGTATCCTTTATGGGGCACAAGCCTTCTTTGTATTTGACCGTGAGGTCTCTGAAAATGAGAATTATCAGACCATTGAATGCAGCCTGAAGGTGATGATTCAGCAGATTCCGGGCCTTGTAGTACAAGGTCGACATTCCCTGCAAATGACAGAAACAGATCCTGCAAATGTTCAAAACTTCTCCTGCAAATTCCATGGTGACTTTAACCTTCAGAGGAATCCTGTGTCCTTTCAGGATGCAATTGAAGTCTACCAGAGTCTTCCAACATTACTGGGAGCAAATGGAGAAAATGCCGTGCCAGTGAAGGTCTGGCTGATGCCCCTGAAAAGTTTAAATTCTGCTGCAGCTCAACTTGTCCATCAGATAAGTATTAGATCAGTGATGGAGGCACAGAGTGTCTTGGAGGACTTCAGTGACCTGGAAATGAGGTGCAACGATGCAATAAAAAACAGCACAACCCAACAATTCCCACAGATTCGGAAAAAGCTAAAAACCTTTAAAGAATTGCTCTCTGAGTACAAGCTGGAGTTCCAGAGGACCCTGGCAAAGAAAATTCCATCAATCCGGGGAGGAAGGGAAGAGGAGGCTGTGCTTGCAGAGGTGTTGAAAAAGAGACATTCTTCTCCATTCAACAACAAAAGCCTGAGTGAGTGGATGAGTTGTAAAGAGAGAGAAATAAACATCTTAAAATCACTCACTGACATGATGAAAAACACCAAGATTGTCACATCTCAATATGCACTTGATCAAGAAATCCTCAGTGCTGAGCATGTTGTGTGCTTTGCTTTCACCTCACTGAAGGATGATCAACCATACCTCTTACATTTATCAAAGTACTTAAAGGAAACACCCCAACCAGAGAGTCCTAAAGAAATTACATATCAGACTTACGATGTTGAGAAGGAACAATGGTACATTCCACAGGAGATCATGGATGCTGTGAGGCAAAAAGCAAAGCTCTTCACTGATTTTGCAGAGATTAACTTGGACAATGAAAACATAAGGTTCCTGACAGCAGGTATAACAAATGAGAAGGCAATAGGAGCAAGCATTCACCTTCATAGAGACGGCTCTTTTACCCCTGAGAACTTTGAACCTCCTTCAAAGCCTGAAAAACCAGCAGTAAGTGACACAACCCACAACAGTGTGACAGTGAGGATTTCCCCACCAGGATTCGGAGCAGAAAACATCACCCACTACTCTGTTGAGTACTGTGTCAGTGGAGAAGATGACTGGCAGCAAATGACAGTATTGACAGCTGGAGAAGTCACAGTGTCCAGTCTGACTCCTAACACAGAGTACTTGTTCAGATGCAGAGCAGTGTGCTCAGTTGGCAAAGGGCCAGCTAGTGATGTCAGTGGTCCCATTACAACCTTACCCACTAGTCCTCCTGGAAAACTGCAAGCTGGCCCAATTTCAAATGAGTTGTCAGTTAGCTGGGAGAAACCTGCTGAGATTGGCAAAGGTGTCAACAGTTTGAGCTACATTGTAGAGTATGCAATAACTGCTCCTGGGGTGAAACATGAAGACCTTGAATGGAACCATATGGAGTCAAAAGCTAAAAAGGCCATCATATCTGGGCTTCAGCCAGAGACAGAGTACACTGTCAGGGTCAGATGTGATTATGGTGTAGCTGGTAGAAGCAAGGAAAGCAACACAGTTAATGTGCGGACAAAAACAAGGGTGCGTCTCGCAGAATTGCTCAAACATACAAGCAAACGTATATCACCCTCAGTCTACAAGCTACATCTGAAGAAAGAAGATATGGGCATAGATGGATGCAGGTGCTACAGTTTTGGCAAAGACAGCTCAAAACGAAATCGCACTATACTCCTTTTTGGACCAAACGGATCAGGAAAGTCCACTCTCATCAATGGAATGATCAACTACATCGTTGGTGTAGAGAGGACTGATAATTTTAGATTCAAATTAATTGATGAGGGTTCATTGAGTTCAGAAGATGAAAGAAAGGATTTCAGCATATACAAAATCCACCACAAAGAGGGGTTTAAAATCCCATATTCTTTAACCATTATTCACAATGAAGACTTTCATCACAGAGTCTTTTCTTCAGAGGTATTCTTCTTCAAACGTAGAGTCAGACAAATAATCTCCAGGCTCTTCAAGTCTAAGTTAGCCTGTGAGATTGATGCAGTGTGTTTGGTGATCCAGGCGTCTTTTCCAGGGCCAAAATTATCATATCGCTATGTGTTTGATTCAGTGCTCAAAGTTTTTGACGAAGATGTGGCAGAGAACATCAGGATTCTGGTGACATCTGCAGATGATGAGCTGCCACCAGTTCTCAAGGTAATCAAATCATCTAAGTTCCCATATCCTAAAACAGACAGCGATCTGCCGGTTCACTTCAAATTCACTAATTCTGCATTGTTTGCAGCCAACAATCCACCAGATGTAAATAGTGCAGGTTGTGATGACAATGATGATGATGACAAACTGAATTGGGACATAAATACTACAAACATGAGGATGTTCTTTGATGATTTGAACACCATACCCACCAAACAACTGACAGAGGATCCTCCAGATAGAGCTCAATATTGCAAGTTCAGATGGTGATTAAACATGCACAGATCTATCAATATGTAAATAGTCCCTGCCCACCACCTTCCTGTTGGCACAGCGGCTCATAACCAGAGCTCTGTTCCCAATAATAATCTTAGCAAGGAAAAAACGTTTTTTCAGTGAATCTCCTTGTTCCTTTAATATTGTTCATGTGAAGCAGCTGTTTCCAAACTGAGAGCAGATACAGCCAGTAGAGTCGAGGTCACACATTTTAGGAAACAGAAACAGAAGAAAACATATTTTCGAGAGGAGGGGGACTTTGAAAGTCTGGGAAAGTCCATTCAAACAGAAAAATATACCTCAGCTATGTTGAGTGAACGCCTCAGTGTGACTATCTGGTTTTTAAGAGAATTATCATGATGTACATTAAATCCACCCAGTTTGATTATCAGGAGATATTACAGGACTCAGACTAACTGGATATAGAACCTAGACTTAATACTCTTCATATTTGATCACATCTTAAACATGGAGGCGATGTTGTTGAGTCTCTGAAGCACAGACCACTGTCTGACACACTGACGCCGTCCACAGTCATGTTTTGAGATACTTCTCATTATCCATTAAGTGACATCTTGCAGTCATACAGAAAGTTAAAACAGACTGAGTGAAACTTGTGTAAAACAGAGTCTTGGTCTCAGCACAAACATTAAGAGAGTTCAGCCTCACATGCATCTGTACTTTACATTTGTTTTTCTTTGGCATTTAGAAAACTCCCTGCAGGAGGTTCATGTGTATGACAGCCGACATAAAGTATACTGACAGACACTGATTTAATATCACAGCAGATAAAGCTTTAACCCTGTTGTGCTTCATTAAGTGACAGAATGGAGTTTCCCATAAGATTAGGCTTTCCCATAGGATTGCGCAATTATTGTAGGCTATTTGTATTTACTTGTATCGCCTATGTGCATTGTTTTTATTGTTTTTTTAATGCTTTATTTTCTTAGCATCACCTTTGTATACTACTTTTTTATTGCTGTTTATTGTATTTTATATTTCCTTTGTATCGCATTTGTATATTGTTTTTGTTATCTTTGTGCATTTGTATTTATAACTTGCAAAGCACTTTGTGAGTTGTCTCTGGGAAAAGCGCTACATAAATAAATTTACTACTTAATACTACTAATTATTGAAGTTGTTGTTTGATGAAATGATGTGACTGAATTCGCAAATCAAAAATAAAATATCTGATGAATAAAAAAACGTACACAATCACTGGTTGTGTTGTGTTTTTCAGTATTGTGCAAGATCAGTCATTCTTGGCAACAGTCATACAGCATCCCAAGGCCCGACCACATCCACCAAAGCTGGAAGACCTCCACTTCAAAACTTATTCCAGCACCTTGAAGGAAAACTAACAGGCCTATTCCAGCCTCATTCATTCTTTAAGCAGCATCACAGTCATCATGTGACTAAAAGAGATACGTCATCACTTGGCCCTGTGCTGTAATACCTTTAGGGATAAAAACAAACTTCCTTTTTCTTTTTGACTGATATGGACTAATGGACTTGTCTTATGAGGAGGCTGGCATCGCACCAACTGAGTCTCATTTCTTATGAATGCTCTGACTTTCTGTCAGTGTGCAGGGCTGATCCCCATACTCCCCTCATCCTCCTTCACACACACACACACACACACGCACACACACACACACATACACCTCCACTATGAGATTGTTGTCAACAGGCAGCTTGTCCTGACAGGATTTAGAGCATACCCATAAAGTTGATTCCCAATGTGGAAAACTCCTGTGTTCCAGTTGATTTATTTATAATCACTGTTGCATTTTCTAAGCTTTAGAGTCGCATATACTGCAGAAAACAAAACACCACCTGCCTTGAACCCTTAGAGCAGACAAGAGAAACAGTGATTTTATCAATAACACAGGAGGGTGAAGGGATGGCATGCCCAGGTGAAGTGGTGTGGCTGACTGGCTGATGAGGCAAGGCTGGCTGGTGGAGCTGAAGGCTTCCTTGCAGAGAGATCAGAACAATGGGCCACATTCCCCAAAACTAATTGATTCTCAATAATCTTTTTTTTTTTCATCCTCTGTCATGCCTTTCCTTTTCATTTCACTACACATGCACACATGCATGTGTCCATTGACTTGTCCTCACTTGTCTGAGAATCACTTTCTTGCACAATAAAAAATAGATGACGGTGATCCATCCTGGTTAGAATCTCATTTGGGCATTCTTGACTCTCAACTGTGTGTGATCTAGGCTAATCAAAGGCACATTTATTAAGGTAACAATAATTAGTTGTTTGTGGCAGCACTTGTTCTGACCAGTCTGACAAAAAGCAGGTGTATGCACATTTTTGGCTTTATGCACAGTTTGCACACAGAGTTTTTGTCACAGCCTGCTCGGCCCCTTACCTGCTACTGCAGTATCTTTCCATCTCCCCCACCTCTGTCTCATTCACTGGCCAGCCAGACCCCATCATCAGCCTGATTGCTTCCTGGTTTCCTCTCAGCTTGTTTCTGACCGTCTCTCCTCGTCTCTGACCCGGTAAACGCTACTGCCTTCTGTTCCTCACTGCAACATTTGCCTGTTGGTTTCCTGGTTCTCGTCTGCCTGTGGCTGTGTGGCGTTCACAAGCTTCTGCTTCACTGGGGGAGATCGCCATTCAGCCCGTCTGTCAATCAACAGCATTGCCTGCTCCATTTTGGAGCAGGCAATGTTGGTGGCCTGGCATCTGGCCTGGCATCTGCTCCTACTTACCTGTAGTCTGTGTCCAGGGGCGGACTGGGACAAAAAATCGGCCCGGGCATTTTGGACCAGACCGGCCCACCGCATTCGATAACGCACACCTTTCCGGTCTTTTTGCTCGCTTAAATGTGTATAACAACTGTGCAACTCTTTAAAACCATAATGCCATGCAATTAGTTAGCTGTCATCAGCAGTGTTGGGCACGTTACTTTGAAAAAGTAATTAATTATAGTTACTAGTTACTTCTACTAAAAAGTAATTAATTACCAGGAAAAGTAACTATTACGTTACTTTTTAAAAAATTGTTCAAATATGTCAAATTACTTGGCTGCCCCAATCATACTGGCCTATAGTACTATATTGGAACAATAAAATACAATAGATGAGTAGGAATTGAACTTTTTTATTCTATTGAACAGGCCACAACTGGCCAACACCTTTTGGGCATCTATTTCAGATCAGTAAGTGCAGGTGCCTATCAACATGAATGGAGAATGAGCCCAAACTGCACATAGGAAGGTCATGGCGACAAACAAAGTATACCACACAAATCCTTTAAATCTGAATCTGATTCGATTGGTAGGCTATATATATCTCCCCATAAAGTCAGAACAAGGCATTAAAAAAGGCACAAAAAAACAACAACAACAACAACAAAAAAAAAAAACCCCAAAACAAAACAAGGCAAAATAATAATAACAATAATAATAATGATAATAATAATAATAATTTTCCACCTGGGTTACAAATTCACAAAAAGAGTACAGAAATGAAAATTACAGAAACCCTAAATGCCACTGTGTGTGTCATCTAGCCAGTGACAGGCAGAATGATAAAAATCACTTCACTGTCATGGTTAACAACAAAGTGAGGTAGGCTAATAAAGTAAAATCTGACTTTTGTCCGGGTGGGGAATTGAACCGAAGATCTCCTGCATGGCAGACGGGGGCACTATCCGCTCTACCATCGGGAATTGTGTTCCTCTGGCATTGTTTGGGCTTGCTCTTCATTCATACTGATAAATTACGAAAAAGCGAAAAAGTCCGATCGGTTTGAAAATTGACAGCCGCTTTTTTTCTCGCAGTTTCTCTGCGCCACTTTTGCATTTTCTCTCCATCTCAGTAGATCCTATGAGATAACGTTCGACCCGCGTTGCATGGCCAGTCCACCCCTGTCTGTGTCCCCTGTGCAGAGGCGGTCCTGGCTAGTTTTGCGCCCTGGGCGAACCATCCTGGGCGAAGCTATATCACATATAGCTTACAAAATGTCATGTCAGTGTATAGGAAGTTATTTAGGTTACCATAGACCCACGTATAGCAAAAAAAAAAAATAAAAATTCCACAGTCAGGACGTATTGTTTACCAAATCCACAGACTAACAGGCCAATGTGAACTTGCACTTGTTGTGCACAAACTAGCCTATGGGTGAAATTAATTCCATGACATGATGCCTAAAATTCTAATAGTTGCTAGTTCAGCAAAACTAAAAACCAAAAAAAAACAAAAAAAACTTCTGTGGCTAAGTGGCAACATATTAGCAAGAGGCTAATAAATAGGGTATAGGCTACTGTTTCATTACATGCACAATTAACGTCACGCATAGAGACTTGCATACCTTTATCTTTTGAACGTTTCTCCTCTTCTTCTCTCCTTCTCTTTCTGAACTGGGCACCTGATGTTTTTTTGGCCTTTTGTCCATGATACTCCATTGACTTTTTGTTGTTGTTGTTTGGCATTTTCACATAACCCAATAAATTACATGTAGCTATAAGGGGTCTATATTAATTTTATGAATGAAATACAATTTATTTGGAAGCAGCAGTTTGTGTTGTTTGGCCTGGGATCTTTCATATCAGAGGTTAGTCTATCCCCCGCCCCCCTCCCCTTTGCTTTTCCTGAGACTCACAACCTGCGCACAGCCTCTGCAGTCGCAAGTTGATCCCCCGCGCCCCTCCCCCTTGCCTTTTCTTCTGACACACACGACCTGTATACATGACTCTCAGCAGCAAGTTGACGTGATAGTAGGGGCGCCTTAGCGCCCACTGCACCAACTTGACATGGAAATGAGCGATATTAGTCTAGAAACGATTTTTTTTTTTTTTTTTTTTTTTCGCGGACGCACTTTTTTTTTTTTTTTTTTTTTTTTTGGACGGCGCTTGTGCGCCCCCAAGTAGATTGCGCCCTGGGCGGTTGCCCACACTGCCCATAGCAAAAACCGTCCCTGCCCCTGTGATATGTCTAATAAAAGTCATTGCAAACTTTTCCACTGGTGTTGTGTCGTCAAATATCAGCTCAAATCAAATCCAGTCAATGTCTTTAAATCATAAGGGTATATCGCAGCCACCACACTTGGCAGGAGTTACCTCCTGCCCCTTATGTGGGGTGGATGGTATAGAAGTCACTCCCTTCAGACATTTTCAACTGGGGGCAGAGCTGTATGTTTCAGACCTTGTGAGACAAATTTGTAATTTGTGATTCTGGGCTATATAAATAAATAAAATTGAATTGAAATTGAATTGTGACTTCACTGGGTTTTCAAGTGGACACCCCACTTCACTGGTGTTTCGTCAACTAGCCCACGACACCTCAGTGGGGCTTGACAGCAGAACCAGCATCCTGGAACTGCTCCCTCAGCCCTTCAGGTCTTCACCATTCAGCCCTGACCCCTCTCTCCTCTGCCAGCTTCGAGATGTTATTCACCAGGTTCTTGCGGGTTGCCCCTCTGATCCCAAGCATCCCCAGTGCTCTCCAGAGTGACTGTCCAGGGAAGCCTTGGTGACGGCAGTCTCCTCTGCAAACTTGAATTGCCTTCCGAGGCCAACTCTCATCTCCCAGTCCTTTGCCATACGGAGGATCCCTGTACATCTGTCCTCCTTGCCTGCCTTCTCCCCCGAAAGCTGATGAAATTAAATCAAATCAAACTGAAACAAATCTAATCAAAAATCTGATTGTGGCAGATATGACAGACGGAGACAGATAAACAAGAAGACAAAGAGCAGCACACAGGTATATCTGGTTAAAGGAAGCTCTTATTACTGATTTCTCTTTTTAAACATTAGAAAACATAAATGATTAACTTAGTAAACAGCTTTGTCCTAAATTCACTTTTTTTTTTTTAATCTAGGGAGCATCAGATGTTTTCAGCAGAGGTTACATTATTGAATGACTATGGAAATCTTTAAGGAGTAATACCTCCAGCTTTGAGTCTCTGTGTTCCTCTCTGTCTGTGACCACATGTCGCTGTTTGTCACTGTGATCATGAAGGCAATACTCAGCACAAAATGTCAAGGCAGAGTTAAGATATAAAACGAGACATAAAACTAAGTTCAGCTGACCTGATTCAATTTCCTTGAGATACTCCTTGAAGATTTCCATAGTCATTCAGTAATGTAACCTCTGCTGAAAACATTTATATTTTCTAATGTTTAAAAAGAGATCATTTATCTACAGGCGTCTTGCAACGCCCTGGTAGGAGCATACAGCGAAGGTGTGTGTGTGTGTGTGTGTGTGTGTGTGTGTGTGTATGTGTGTGTGTGTGTGTGTGTGTGTGTGTGTGTGTGTCTGAAGGAGGGTCAGAGGAGAAGGGCAATCGGTCCTGACACAGACAGAATGTCATTTATGTCATTTATGTTTTCTAATGTTTAAAAAGAGAAATCAGTAATAAGCGTTTCCTTTAACCAGCTATATCTGTGTGCTGCTCTTTGTCTTCTTGTTTGTCTGTTTCTGTTTGGATTAGATTTGTTTCAGTTTGATTTGATTTAATTTCATTGACTAGATTTGATTTGAGCTGATATTTGACGACACAACACCAGTGGAAAAGTTTGTAATGACTTTTATTAGACATATCACAGGGGACAAAGACTACAGGTAAGAAGGAGCAGATGCCAAGCCACCAACATTACCTACTTCGTTTCGGAGCAGGCAATGTTGGTGGTTGTCGGGGCAGCGGGTCTGGTAACTGGTAAGCAAGCAGCCGGGCAGGTGAGCCAGGAAGGAGCAGATGAACGGTACGTTGGGGACAGGCAGAGGACAACGAAGCCAGCAGGTAGGTACACACACACCTGAAGCACTTGCAAAGGCTGAATGTTTCTCACACTGAGAGTCTCTGATGACTGATAATTGGCAGACAGGGTGAATGGCGATCTCCCCCAGTGAAGCAGAAGCTTGTGAACGCCACACAGCCACAGGTAGACGAGAACCAGGAAACCAACAGGCAAATGTTGCAGTGAGGAACAGAAGGCAATAGCGTTCACCGGCTCAGAGATGAGGAGAGACGGTCAGGAACAAGCTGAGAAGAAACCAGGAAGCAATCAGGCTGATGATGGGGTCTGGCTGGCCAGTGAATGAGACAGAGGTGGGGGAGATGGAAAGATACTGCGGTAGCAGGTAAGGGCCAAGCAGGCTGTGACAAAAACTCTGTGCATAAAGCCAACAATGTGCATACACCTGCTTTTTGTCAGATTGGTCAGAACAAGTGCTGCCACAAACAACTAATTATTGTTGCCTTAATAAATGTGCCTTTGATTAGCCTAGATCACACACAGTTGAGAGTCAAGAATGCCCAAATGAGATTCTAACCAGGATGGAGTACCGTCATCTATTTTTTATTGTGCAAGAAAGTGATTCTCAGACAAGTGAGGACAAGTCAATGGACACATGCCTGTGTGCATGTGTAGTGAAATGACAAGGAAAGGCATGACAGAGGATGAAATAAAATGATTCTTGAGAACCAATTAGTTTTGGTGAATGCGGCCCATTGTTCTGATCTCTCTGCCAGGAAGCCTTCAGCTCCACCAGCCAGCCTTGCCTCATCAGCCAGTCAGCCACACCACTTCGCCTGGGCCTGCCATCCCTTCACCCTCCTGCACTATTGATAACATAAACTTCATGGGTATGCTCTCAGTCCTGTCAGGACAAGCTGCCTGTTGAGAAGAGTCTAATAGTGGAGGTGTGTGTGTGTGGGCGAGTGTGGAGGATGAGGGGAGTATGGGAATCAGCCCTGAACACTGATGGGAAATCAGAGCATTCACAAGAAATGAGACTCAGCTGGTGAGGTGCCAGCCTCCTCGTCTTCATGAATAAATTCCATCCGTCCACATCAGTCAGTCAGTCGTTTTCCTCCTGTGAGTGAACATTGTCTCTCTGAGGAAACACCACCTTGTCACTCTCATCATTATTTCTCCATGTTTTCAGGTATGTTGTCCGTATTGACTAATTTAGAGAATAGTTTTGCCGAGGATGGTGAAGTGTGTATGTGAGCCATGCAGATGTTTGTTAGTGGACCTAGTGTATCCGCCATTTGGTGAAATCATATATACAAATGCAGATGTATCTTACACTGTTGTTTTATATTAATTATTTAGTCCATTTAATAAGTTTTGAGATACGTTGCTGAAGTACAGCTGCATATTATTTACCAGTAATTAATGAGAAATGAGAATTATGTTTCAGAGTATTACTTTAGGTTCTACAGTTGTAACTGAAAGGGTTTGTATCCTACTACAACTAACCTGTTGGGTAAATCTGTTTGTAAACTGCTGATATTTCTGATGATTTACGGTGATAAGGTTCACCTTATTACTCTTGTGATTATTTCTCCCTGTTTTCTGGGGCATAATGTGTTTTTGTGTGTGTGTGTGTGTGTGTGTGTGTGTGTGTGTGTGTGTAGCTGTCCAAATACTCCAGATATTGTTTTGATCAATGAATCCACCAAGTCTGTCACAATTATAGAGATTGGTTGTTCCTTCGATATGTACATGGACACGTGCTTTAGTTACAAATGGTCTAGATACCAAACACCTGCAAATGCCATCTCTGCATGTGGGTATAATTGTAAAATTATCATTTTGATCTTTGGTAGCCTGGGGCATGTTCACAGGATGTGTGTGCGAGGACTCCAACTTGCTGGACTGGCAAAAAAAGTTGCAAAACAGTTGGCTCAATACTGTTCTGTGTCTGCCATCATTGGCAGTTATTACATATGGAAAAGACGCTGTCGCCTTTATCCGCAGACTTCATGGTCTCAATCTGCCCTGTCTAATAGCCTGTAGTTCACTCTGTGGTCATGATCTTGTATTGTTGCATATTGACTCTTGCTACTATTGGGTTTTGATGATATATGTTTTTCTGAAAATCCAATAAATGAATTCAAATGTGTGTGTGTGTGTGTGTGTGTGTGTGTGTGTGTGTGTGTGTGTGTGTGAAAAGATGTCTTTTCAATTAAACCGCTTCTGTCATGTCTTGATGACATCAAATCTTGGATGGCCCTAAACTTTTTAAATTTTACTGAAAAGAAAACAGAGGCGATGGTGTTTGGCCCCAGCAGCTCCTGTGAACCCCTCCCCCCTGTTGATTTGGGTCCTTTGGCAATTTATGCAAAGCCAACAGTTTCTAACTTGGGTTTTAAGATGGACAGTGATATTTAATTGGATCGCCAAATTCGTGAAGTTGTTAAGTCAAGTTTCTTCCACCTCAGACAGCTTGCAAAGGTGAAGCCATTTCTTGTACATCAGCACTTTGAAACAGTAATCCATGCCTTCATCACATCTCGGCTGGATTACTGTAACATACTTTATTTTGGAGTCAGTCAGTCCTCCCTCGCACGTCTCCAGTTAGTTCAGAACGCTGCTGCTCGTCTTTTAACTGGAGCACAACAGAGGGAGCACATAACTCCTATCCTGGCCTCTCTCCACTGGCTGCCTATGCACTTTAGAGTTCATTTTAAGATTCTTTTATTTGTTTTTAAATCTTCAAATTGCCTCGCCCCACCTTACCTCTCTGAGCTACTCAATCCTTACGCTCCTGCCCGGTGCCTCAGGTCAGCTGATCAGCTGCTCCTGGAGGTACCGAGGTCAAAGCGAATGCTCAGAGGGGATCAGGTTTTTTCTGTTGCTGCCCCCAAACTCTGGAATGACTTACCTTTGCACATTAGACAGGCCTCGTCACTGTCCATCTTAAAACCCATCTTAAAACCCATTTGAGAGTTACTATTCCTTTTTTAAGACAAAAAAGGAATGTCTGAAAAAAGGAATAGTAACTCTCATGTGAAAAAGTAGCCCCTTTTTAACCATTGGCTTTCAACCCAGCATGAGATGTTGCTCTGGTTTATCATTTTGTAGTTTAACCCAACATTTAAAAAAATACTACACTATCTGCACTTCTGTGTCGGCAAAAGTTTTGTACCACAAATATTGTTTTGTTACCTCTACTTACAATTTTCTTTTGCCCATATTTTTCAGCTTCGAGTTCACTAGTTCAAGACTGCAGAAGGAAAATGTACCACTAGATGGAGCAACTAGCTCAAATGTTGTGTTAAAACCAACTGATTTGCCAACTCATAAGCATGAGTATACTAACCTAACAACATAATATCCAGTTTCTATATAAGTAATGTATTAGGTATCTTTCAGGGGCCC
Source organism: Myripristis murdjan (assembly GCF_902150065.1). Taxonomy (NCBI): domain Eukaryota; kingdom Metazoa; phylum Chordata; class Actinopteri; order Holocentriformes; family Holocentridae; genus Myripristis; species Myripristis murdjan. The sequence goes on from NC_043996.1 coordinate 31,372,709, forward strand.
TGTGGTGCCTGTTAGTTTATCTCAGTGACATTGAGTATCTTGTTTTTATCAGTGATTTCAACATTATTAAGGAAGCAAGTAAATAACCAGCTGGACTGCAGGAGAATCACTGGACTGAACGAACATGCTCTTGTCTATTTTCTCCAGTCGAGGCTGAGTAATGGAACCTGAAGCCATCAAGACGATAGAGCTGGCAGCGCTCGGTCGGCCTTTCAACCTCGGGATGCTGTACGACTGTCACCAAGACTCCCTGATCCCTGGTAAGGCTTTAACGTCACCAAATATAATGTTACTGGGAAAATCCAAAACGTTCACTTTTCAAAGAAATTATCTGAAATGTTTTCATATCAATAAATGACCATTTCCTCCCGTATATCTGACTGCTATAACAGGATATCTTAATCTATATTCAGTTCATGAAATACGTTATCTGATATCACAAAACACTCATTCATCAAAGTTATTTTTTGGAAAACTCCTAACTTATTTCACAGAAACAGAGGAAGAACTGGATAATTATTTTCTGGATATATTTGGTGAATACAGTTTTTATCTTTAAAAGGGTTTCAAATAATTTGCATAGAAAGATATCTTCTAAATATTCAGAAATGTTCCAATTTTGAGAATTCTTAGACTTTCCCCACGAGCAGCAGCACAGTAGCTACTGGGAGGATTTCTGAATACAGCTCCTGGTGTCCATCTCACCCAGGATGAAGCCGTGTGAGACTGCAGGAAGGAAAATGTACCACTAGAGGGAGATATCATCATCATTTTTCAGTTAAAGTACAAAAACTCCTTGTCTAGAATTTTGAACAGGAGCCCACTGCTGTTCAAAATACAATTTAACTGAATGTTATTGTTTTTTGTTGTATTTACTGCGAAGAAATCCAGCCTGGCTGTGCAGCAATAAAAGTAAACTTGAATCCCCACTTCCCACCCTGTGTTGCAGGCATGACATTGTGGGGCCCTGACGCCCTGGAGAAGGATGCACGAGAAAGACCCCAACCCAACAGTGAATTTGAGATAGTTGCATCTGAATCACTTGAGGACAAATCTTCAGCATTAAATGTCCAAGCATCCCTGAAGGCAAGTTTCTTGGCTGGACTAGTAGAGGTTGGGGGGTCTGCCAAATACCTAAATGACAGTAAGATTTCCAAAAATCAGGCCAGAGTGACACTCAAATACAAAACTACAACCAAGTTCCAGGAGCTGTCAATGAACCATCTTGGAAGAGACAATGTGAAGCATCCGTATGTTTTTGATAAAGGAATAGCAACACATGTAGTCATAGGTATCCTTTATGGGGCACAAGCCTTCTTTGTATTTGACCGTGAGGTCTCTGAAAATGAGAATTATCAAGACATTGAGGGCAATCTGAAGGTGATGATTGAGCAGATTCCAGGCCTTGTAGTACAAGGTCAAGATTCCCTGCAAATGACAGAAACAGATACTGCAAATGTTCAAAACTTCTCCTGCAAATTCCACGGTGACTTTAACCTTCAGAGGAATCCTGTGTCCTTTCAGGATGCAATACAAGTCTACCAGAGTCTTCCAAAATTACTTGGAGCAAATGGAGAAAATGCCGTGCCAGTGAAGGTCTGGCTGATGCCCCTGAAAATTTTAGATTCTTCTGCAGCTCAACTTGTCCGTCAGATAAGTATTAGATCAGTGATGGAGGCACAGAGCTTCCTGGAGGACTTCAATGAGCTGGAAATGAGGTGCAATGATGCAATGAAAAACAGCACAACCCAACAATTCCCACAGATTGGGAAAAAACTAAAAACCTTTAAAGAATTGCTCTCTGAGTACAAGCTGGAATTCCAGAGGACCCTGGCAAAGAAACTTCCATCAATCCGGGGAGGAGGGGAAGAGGAGGCTTTGCTTGCAGAGGTGTTGAAAAAGAGACATTTTTCTCCATTCAGCAGCAAAAACCTGAGTGAGTGGTTGAGTTGTAAAGTGAGAGAAAAAAACATCATAGAAGCACTCAATGACATAATGAAAAACACCAAGATTGTCACATCTCGCCGTGCACTAGAAAAAGAAATCCTCAGTGCTGAGCATGCTGTGTGCTTTGCTTTCACCTCACTGGAGGATGATGAACCATACCTCTCAGATTTATCAAAGTACTTAAAGGAAACACCAGAGAGTCCTCAAGACATCACATATCAGATTCATGATGTAAAGAAGGAAAATTGGAGTTCTTTGAGTGAAGTATGGAATACAATGAGGCAAAAAGCAAAGCTCTTCAATGTGTTTGCAGAGACTAACATGGACAATAATATTACGTTCCTTATAACAGGCGTAGCAAATGAGAAGAAGAAAGGTGCAAGCATCCACCTTTACAAAGAAGGCTCTTTGGTCAGTGAGAACTTTGAACCTCCTTCAAAGCCTGAAAAACCAGCAGTAAGTGACACAACCCACAACAGTGTGACAGTGAAGATTTCCCCACCAGGATTCGGAGCAGAAAACATCACCCACTACTCTGTTGAGTACTGTGTCAGTGGAGAAGATGACTGGCAGCAAATGACAGTATTGACAGCTGGAGAAGTCACAGTGTCCAGTCTGGCTCCTAACACAGAGTACTTGTTCAGATGCAGAGCAGTGTGCTCAGTTGGAAAAGGGCCAGCTAGTGATGTCAGTGGTCCCATTACAACCTTACCCACTAGTCCTCCTGGGAAACTGCAAGCTGACCCAATTTCAAATGAGCTGTCAGTTAGCTGGGAGAAACCTGCTGAGAATGGCAAAGGTGTCAACATTTTGAGCTACATTGTAGAGTATGCAAAAACAGCTCCTGGTGTGAAACATGAAGACCTTGAATGGAACCAAATGGTTTCACAAGTTGAGGAGGCTATCATATCTGGGCTTCAGCCAGAGACAGAGTACGCTGTCAGGGTCAGATGTGATTGTGGTGTAGCTGGTAGAAGCAAGGAAAGCATCACAGTTAATGTGCGGACAAAAACAAAAGTGCGTCTCGCAGAATTGCTCAAACATACAAGCAAACGTCTAAATTCATCACCCTCAGTCTACAAGCTTCCTCTGAAGAAAGAAAATATGGGCATAGATGGATGCAGGTGCTACAGTTTTGGCAAAGAAAGCTCAAAACAAAATCGCACTATACTCCTTTTTGGACCAACTGGATCAGGAAAGTCCACTCTCATCAATGGAATGATCAACTACATCGTTGGTGTAGAGAGGAATGACAATTTCAGATTCAAATTAATTGAGGAGGGTTCATTGAGTTCAGAAGATGAAACATCAGAAATCAGCGTATACAAAATCCATCACAACGAGAGGTTTAAAATCCCATATTCTTTAACCATTATTCACAATGAAGACTTTCATCACAGAGTCTTTTCAGAGGCATTCTTCAAACATAGGGTCAGACAAATAATCTTAAAGCTCTTCAAGTCTGATAAATTAGCCTGTGAGATTGATGCAGTGTGTTTGGTGATCCAGGCCTCTTTCCCAGGGCCAAAATTATCATATCACTATGTGTTTGATTCAGTGCTCAAACTTTTTGATGAAGATGTGGCAGAGAACATCAGGATTCTGGTGACATCTGCAGATGATGAGCTGCCACCAGTTCTCAAGGTAATCAAATCTTCTAAGTTCCCATGTCCTAAAACTGACAGTGGTCTGCCGGTTCACTTCAAATTCAACAATTCTGCATTGTTTGCAGCCAACAATCCACCAGATGGAAATAGTGCAGGTTGTGATGATGATGATGATGACAAACTGAATTGGGACATAAATACTACAAACATGAGGATGTTCTTTGATGATCTGAACACCATACCCACCAAACAACTGACAGAGGATCCCCAAGATACAGCTCCATTTTGCAAGTTCAGATGGTGATTAAACATGCAAAAATCTATCAATATGTAAATAGTCCCTGCCCATCACCTTCCTGTTGGCACAGCGGCTCATAACCAGAGCCCTGTTCACACAACCAGGATGTCCTGTCCTGCAACAGTTTCATAGTCTTACCTGGGAAAAACGTTTTTTCAGTGAATCTCCTTGTTCCTTTAATATTGTTCATGTGAAGCAGCTGTTTCCAAAATGAGAACAGATACAGCCAGTAGAGTCAAGGTCACACATTTTAGGAAACAGAAATAGAAGAAAACACATTTTCGAATGGAGGGGGACTTTGAAGGTCTGGGAAAGTTGATACAAACATATACCTCAGCTATGTTGAGTGAACGCCTTGGTTCTGTTTTTTAAGAGAATCATCATGATGTACATTAAATCCACTCTGTTTGATTATCAGGAGATATTACAGGATTCAGACTCACTGGATATAGAACCTAGACTTAATAGTCTTTATATTTTATCGCATCTTAAACATGGGGGTGATGTTGTTGAGTCTCTGAAGCACAGACCATTGTCTGACACTGACGCCGTCCACAGTCATGTTTTGAGATACTTCTCTTTATACAATAAGACATTTTTCATCTCTATAGACAATCATTTTCCAAACAGTATGAGGAGTACCACAAGGATAATTTTTAGGACTGTTACTTTTTAATTTATACGTTAACTGAATTTTAGATGTCACAGAATTTTTTACAGCTTTACCAGGACAAAACAGAATTACTAATTATTGGTTCAAAGACTCAGAGAGACAAACTGGCCACTAAACTAAATACATTTGGACTAAACCTGAGTCAGGAGGATTTTAATTTTAAACCACATAGCCTATACACTGTGTCACAAAAACAGCATTTTATCATTTAAAAAATATTTCCAGTGAGGCAATTTCTCTCTCTCAGCAACACGGAGAGACTAATGCACACTTTTATAACTAGCAGGCTAGACTACTGTAAAGCTCTCCTTTCTGGTCTACCCAAGAATACAATTAATCAGCTGCAACTGATTCAAAACTCTGCAGCGAGAGGTCTGACTCAGACCAGAAGGAGAGCACACATCATGCCTGTTTTAAAATCCTTACACTGGCTGCCTGTTAGTTTTCGTATTGATTTTAAAGTTCTCTCATTAGTTTATAAGGCGCTGCATGGACTTGCACCAGACTATATCTCAGAGATGTTTTTATTACATGAACCAGGAAGGCTCGTCCGATCCTCCGGCTCTTCTCTTTTGGCTGTTCCACAGAGTAGAACTAAAACGTTTGGCGATGCTGCTTTCAGCCACGATGCACCAAAACTCTGCCGGAGGATCTGAGAGGAGCTGGAAACATGTACACTTTCAAACGTAGACTAAAAACCCATCTTTTTGGTCTGGCTTTTTTGTAGTGTCTCATAATTTTAGAGTTTTATAGGTACTCTGTTTATTATTTTTATCTGTATTTGTTTTATTGTTATTTTGCCGATTGTTTCTATATATTATAGTCTACATTTTACTTTACTCTTATGTAGTTTTTAGATTTTATTCAGCATCTTATTCTTGAGGGTTTTTTTTTATTATTGCTGTATTTTATTATTTTTTTTTAAATCTTTTTATCACTTTTTTGTCTGATCATTTTTTTTTTAAATTCTTGATCTTTTAATTTTTAATTAACCATATTTTATGAGTGTGCATTGGTCTCCAAGACTTGGAGACCAAGTCCTTTACTTCTTATTTTATATTTATATGTCAATCGAGATGTAAAGAGCCTTGAATGTCATGTATTTTTTGGAAAGGTGCTATATAAATAAAGTTTGATTGATTGATTGATCTTGCAGTCATACAGAAACTTAAAACAGATTGAGTGAAACTTCTGGAAAACAGAGTCATCGTCTAAGCACAAACATTAAGAGAGTTCAGTTACATAAAGTGTATTCACCAACAATGATTTAATGGAGTTTGATTATTGATGTTGTTGTTTGATCAAATGATGTGACTGATTTCACAAATCAGAAATAAAACATATGATCAATAAAAATGTACAGAATCACTGGTTGAAGTGTTTTTCTAATGTCTTCTGATATTTCAGTACACAACTTGTTCCTCGCAGCGACGGTTGCCATAAAACTATAAAACAGTGAATTGTGAATCTAAAGATCTACTCAGATTGATTTATCCATGACCAACATTTCAGACAAAACTCCTGTTGGTAAAATGTGTATTAAAAATGTTTTTTAAGGGATAACAAGAAACATTCACTTTTACATTGGATGAGACTTTCACAGAAACATCACAAAATGTTTTTACAAATCCAAAATACTGTAAAAATTCAATCTTAAAGCAGAGCGCATTTGCTAGAATTGCTAATTGAAGTACATTAATCAATGTTTCATTAATGAGGAAGTGCCGTTTTGCAAGCAAATGTAAGCTGGCCGATGTCATTTCTGCAAATTTGTTTTACAAGACTGAGATCTGGTTTAGCACGCAGATATGACTGATTTAAGGTTTCATTTTACAGTAAAGGTTAGGCAACAGAGTGAGTACATTAGTAATATTTTAATGCTGGAATACAAAATGAACTGATGAGTGCATTCACAAACACACAAGTACCACATTCCCACTTTTGGAAAGAGTTCAGCTGAATGGAACAAGGCATCATGTCCAATATCACCAGTCCAGCACATACGTGGCTGAAAGGCAGCATGTTAACTATAGGCTGAGGAACTCCAGGTAAATGCATATTAAATGTGACTACAGTCTCTCACACAGGAAGTGTCCTTCCTTTGTCCTTTACAGTATGCTCTGTATTTTCACAATAAAACACCTCACAGACCACATGAATAAGTCACAAAAATCAACTGAAAGTGACAAAACCGATGTATGTTTACCATGCTGAAGCCATTTAAAAAGTCACCATATACACTCCAGATCCGTTATCACATCTGGTCCTACTTGTATTTTGAATATGGTTCCAAGCATGGGGTATACACACTGGTTGTGCATTAATTGAGATAGATAGATAGATAGATAGATCCCGCAGGAAATTCGCAGTCATCCCGCAGGAAATTCGCAGGCCTAAATGTGACCTAAATGTGAAGGTTTTTTTCAAAACCTTTTTTGGTTGAAAACGCTGCACCCCTAGTGCCCTCCTGGTTGAAAATTGCGTGTTAAAGTGCCCTTTTCTGGTTGAAAACGCAGCGCTAAAATGGCCTCCTAGTTGAAACTGATGTGCTAAATTGCAATCTTGGTTGAAAATGCTGCGCTAAAGTGTCCTCTGGTTGAAAACGCTGCACCCCTAGTGCCCTCTTAGTTGAAAATGCTGCACCCCTAGTGCCCTCTTAGTTGAAAATGCTGCGCTAAAGTGCCCTCTTGTTTGAAAACGCTGCACCCCTAGTGCCCTCTTAGTTGAAAATGCTGCGCTCTTATTAGGGAATTTCGCAAACATTAATGACTCTTTAACTCGAACACAAATAAAATTTATGAGTATTGCTTTATGTGTGGCCAGGAAATGCATAGCCCTGACATGGAAGTCTGATTCCCCTCTACTTATTGATAGGTAGTCCTCGGAAATGAACAGCTGCGCTCCTTTAGAAAAAGTTACATATAACCTGAGGAGAAAATACAAAACTTTTCTTGAAATTTGGCAGCCTTATCTGGATTATATTGATCACTTAACTTCTCAATAATGTTCTGATGCAGAACATCATTGAGAAGTGATGCTCTTTTTTATTGGATTTGATGCACTGACCCTATTTTTTTTATTATTATTATTTAATATATTTTTAATTTTGTTTAGGGGAGGGGGGAGTTGGGACTTTGTTTGTACTTATATGTATGTACCAAATTGAAAATGAAAAACACAATATTCAAAAAAAAAGAAAAAGAAAAGAAAATGCTGCGCTAAATTGCCCTCTTGGTTGAAAACACTGCACCCCTGCTGCCCTCCTGGTTGAAAATTGCGCGTTAAAGTGCCCTTTTTTTTTTTGGTTGAAAACGCAGCGCTAAAATGGCCTCCTAGTTGAAATTGACGTGCTAAAGTGCCCTCTTGGTTGAAAACGCTGCACCCCTAGTACCCTCTTAGTTGAAACTGCTGCGCTAAGTGCCTTCTTGTTTGAAAACACTGCACCCCTAGCACCCTCCTGGTTGAAAATTGCGCGTTAAAGTGCCCTTTTTTTGGTTGAAAACGCAGCGCTAAAATGGCCTCCTAGTTGAAATTGACGTGCTAAAGTGCCCTCTGGTTGAAAAAGCCGCTGCTGCTGTGTATTTGGTCACAGTGGAGTTGCGATTCATGAGGTTTTTTTGCACCTGTATTTTTACATAGTCCTAGACCTATAGGTCGGAGCACTACTGTTATCCTATTTAGCTTGATTTTGCTTTCAAAAGGCATCAGATTGATGGATTTAAATGTACAATTTTCAAAATTTTTCTCCCGGGGAAGCATGACCCCTGCCCCCCCTAGGGAGAGCGCCCTTTTTTCATTTTCGCCCCCTGCCCTTCAAAAATCCTGTGCACACCACTGCCTTCATATGTAAAAAGCAAAGGTCTTAAGACGACCCCATAACTTGACCCATCATGAGCCATGCTTCTCCTCCACAGATGTCAGGGCGGTCTTCAGCTTTTTCAAACGCTGGAATGAAAACTTGTTCACTGGGACTCAAACATTAAGGTGCTGCACTCTCTGCACTTGGCAAAACAAGGAACGCTGATTTATTTTCTACTTTTTTCATATCAGTTGTGGACATTTTACTGCTGAGTGAATGAAGAGACACTGAACTGAACTGTCATGTTTACATTTTTCACTACTGCTGTCACTCAAACTGGTTTTGAAGTGTTTTTCTATGATCATCCAACAAGCACAATAGATGTAAATTTTTATAATAAATTCCACTGTCACCTAGTTCTGTAATCTTGCCCATTGAATACCAGGAAGGAAGGAGATGAGCGATGTTTTCTATTTGAAAGCCAGAAATCCCTGAAGTAATCAACTGTAATCAACCTCCAAATTCTGAGAAAAATTTCAGAACTGAGATTAATCTCACATCTCAGTTCTAACTCTGTAACTGATGTAACGTTGCATGTCGTCTGTAAACTGTCGAACGCTCAGATTGCTTTGTGTTGTGAAACAAGTTTTAGTTTGTCGAGCTATACTTTTTTTTTAAGATAATTTTTTTTGGGCATTTCTGCTTTATTTGACACTCACAGTAGAGAGAAACAGGAAAGGAAATGGCAGGGCAGAGAGAGGACGAGCAAAAGGCCTGAGGTCAGATTTGAACCCAGGACCCTGCAATAAGGACTCAGCCTTGATAAGTGGGATTTTATCCATTGAGCTACTGGGACGCCCCAGAACTGTACTTTGTTGACAGAGAATTGAAATCAGTAATTTCAAATATATTGTGAGGTTTCATTTGAGATAAAAACAGTATCAATGCTACAAAAATATAACTGTTGTCAAAAAATGATTCTAACAGAGGACATTTGAAGCCTGTGAGGTCTTCTACTCACTACATTCAGGCGAGAGCGATGCCTGCCGTCTGAGAGCGTCACAGGCCGGTTGATGGAAAACATTCCAGTAAATTTTCAATTTGCCATCAATTTCCATAAAACTGTCAATATCTAAAATAAAAACAGTTGATGTCTTGCCTAAAAAAATATTCAGAAGTTCAAGTAATGATGAAATAGCATAACAAAATTGTTAAAAAAATAGATAGAATAGCAGTTTATTTACCATTTAGATGTTGATATTTTGATATGTCAATGTTCTCATTTTATTATTATTATCGTATTATACTGAGTGGGACTCTTGTTTCATGCACAGAACAGGGTGGGACTGGATTTGTGTTTTGAACTGGTTGTCAGAGACTTTATCAGCTTGATAAAGCTGAAAGTAAGCTTGAAAGTAAGCTCTGCACACTGAGGGGAAGTCAGACCATTTCCAAGAAATCAGCCTCTGCTGGTGAGACTGCAGCCTCCTCCTCCTCCTCCTCCTGAAAACACTCTCCATCAGTCCTGGGGTCCGTTTCCCAAACCATGTTTAGTGAAAACTCTGAGTCTGTTCACCCTGAAATGAGAGAAACTCTGAGTTTTCCGTTTCACAGAGAGAGGAAACTCAAAGCAGAGACAGAGGGGTAACTCTAGCCTGTTTCACAGAGGGAGGTAACTTAAGCTCTCGGTCAGTTACCGCAGTAACAGACTCCATGAAACTAACCTGGGCAGGACCAGGTTTTTCTCGTGAAACCTCGAGTTTCTCTCTGTGTCCGCCCTCTTTCAGCCACACACCGTATTTAACTTCCTCATTCATTCAGTCAACAGGCGAGTTTTGGCGTGGCATATTAGTTCTGCTGTCTGTTATTTAAAACAAATAATACATAAAAACCAGTCAGTAGGCGTTTATTAGAAGTCCATTAGTAGTTAGGTGGTGACTTTTTTTTCCACAAACATGGCATTTCCTTTCGACAACGATCCCGTGGATGAAGGTGCAGTGTTACTGCGCAGAGAATGAAATACCCCCATGAGATTATGCCGAGGTCTTACCTGTTTGAACAATGTTTTTATATTTCATCTTAAGCTGCTGTCAAGTGCACTTCTCCCCCGCGGGATTGCACCTAAATGAAATAAATTAATAGGCAACCATTCAAGCAGTTTTCCCCTGTAATATTATTGTGATTGCAATGGACTACATTTAAACTTACGAATTGACCCGAGCAGCAGTGTTCTCCCTCACCGTCTCCCTCTGCTTTGCCGCTGCAGCGGTGTTGCGGTGTTGCTGTGTTTAAAAAAACATGTTCAAACTCGCTGAATGCATTAAGATTTTCAGTTCAATTGGGGTGAAAAACACAGCCCGACACTTCCCCGTTGCCATGGTGAATTGTCAAATTGACGCTGTCTTTTTACAGCTGTGGTGCACGCGCTTAACTCCAGGTGAAACTACTCCGAGTTGATGCAGCTAACTCAAATCAGCTGTTCTGGAACCGAAAACTCAGAGTTTCCTATCTAAGGCTACGTTTACACATACACGGGTATTTTTAAAAACAGAGACATTTCCCTTCGTTTGTGCCCTTCTTTTACACGCAAATGGCAAATTCGCTTCTGAAAACGATTCTTTCTAAAAACTCCAGCCAAAGTGGAGATTTAGGAAAACTCCTGTTTCGCGTTTGCATGTAAACTGAGAAAAACGGAGAAAAACAGAGTTTTAGGCAGCCAACGTCACATGATGTGCCAAAAGTGCGTGCAATGTTTACATTTGACTATGGTGATCATAGACATGATATATGTATATTATGTCTATGATGGTGATGATCATGGATGCATTCAGAGTAGCAGTCACATTTCTGTTGGTGCAGACACTTTACAGATGTTTGCATTTGCTTTTTTATATCGGGGAGCAGAGATGAATGAGAGCTTGGAGGTCAGCAATTCTGCAAATTCTCCTCCCTCCAACACAAAGAGCCAGTCGGTGGCAACGCCAGTGTCACCAGTTTTGGGTCCGACCAGGGCGGACTGCTGTCTGGTTTAGCTTCTGATTGGCTCGCATGGTTTTCTCTTTCTTCCCATACCGCCACCCATAGGCTTGGTGTAGTTATGATGGTGCTCGACAGCGTATTTATGCGGATTGATGTAAACGGAAACTTTTTTGAAAACTATGCTGTGTGCACGATGTTATTTTGGAAAACAGAGGGAGGGAAATATTCGTTTCTCAAAATACCCGACTATGTGTAAACGTAGCCTCAGAGTAGATCAACTCAGAGTTTGGGGTAAGACTCGGAGTTTGTTGAACCTGCTTCCTGAAATGGACCCCAGAAGACGAAGAGTAGGGTATTATTCACTTGGCCACAACCGACTGATAGTTTACACCACACCGCAGACGGCATGACGCCATGGTGCGCTCTTGATGATTTTAAGTGCATCACTGTCGCACACCATTTGCAAAAAACTGTCTTACTACATCTCCACAAATATCAATTATTACAGAAGTAAGTAAACAAACAACAGATTACTTACTTAAGGGACTCACACCAAAGGGAAACTTGATGCACTTGTCTCATGCACAGAACAGGGTGGGACTGGATTTGTGTTTTGAACTGGTTGTCAGAGACTTTATCAGCTTGATAGGAAGAAAGTAAGCTCTGCACACTGAGGGGAAGTCAGACCATTTCCAAGAAATCAGCCTCTGCTGGTGAGACTGCAGCCTCCTCCTCCTCCTCCTCCTCCTCCTCCTCCTCCTCCTCCTTAAAACACTCTCCATCAGTCCAGAAGAGGAAGAGTAGGGGCTCCTCCGTGCAGATGCTGAAGACAGACACCACACTTTATCTCAGCGAGAAACGACTCCTGTAAGTACTTCTATGCATCACATCTGATGTTGTTACCATGTGTTATAGAATGGAACGAGGTTTACTGAAGATAAGGCATGAGAGAGAGACATGGAACCAGGATAACTCATGTTGAATATTCAGCTTTACTGAATCAGCTGCCTCATGGGAAATGATTGCAGTCTCGGACGGGCAGCACCACGATCAGTTCTGCCAGCTCTTCCACATACTAAGAACTTTGTAGGTTTCTGAAGGACACTGAACATAGATTAGGACTTATCATGGAGACAGTTCAGAGACAGTGAGTCTTTGTAATAGCCAAAATAGCTATCCTAGAAACACGTTCTCACTCCCAATGTGTCAACAGCCTGACAAATGGTCAGGGTCCCTTAGCATCACATGCCAACTCATTAGGCACCCGTTTCTCGTCAGTTTTCGACGAGTTGGGTAACCCGACAGACTTACATAGAACTCCCACAATGTCTGAAATAGACGCCACGGAAAGCATTTGGGGCGTCAACTAACTCTTTGTTGTCATGGTAACGTGACGATACCACGCCCACTTGGTCAGGTCTGCCGGATCTGAGAGGTGCACAGCGCACACAGACTGCCATATATACCCTTCATCATAAGTCGACTTGTGAACAGCATGAGACGTCGTTGTCAAGCTGTAATTGATGCTCAAGGGCACATGACAAGTTACTGACACTGACATTTTTTGTTGTGGTATATCCACCACTGTTGTTGGCTTTTGTTTCAAGAAATTGTTTGAGATGAGGAAATCACCAGTGCATGCTTCTATTTAAATGCCCTACTTTCATGATATAATATCACTATAGCGTGACTTTTTACATTTTCCATGAATTTCACCCAAAAGCCAAATATCCCTAACTTTTTGTGAGTAGTGTAAATCAGCTTTTGTTTATACGCGGCTGCAGCAGCACCATGGACAGCGACACAGACAACATGATTGATTATTGATTGCGCAACGCGGCCATTTGCCAGTAATCGCGCTGCGCGCATTAAACGAATTTGCGGAGGCAGGAGGAAAGTTGCATGATTTAAGTTGTATCCACATTCGCGCGCTGCGTGCATGACCGTGCATGTGCTTGTTAGGGATGAGCCGGATATTCGGCTGAAACGAGTATCACACACAGTCACACACAGCGCCCCTCCCCTACATACACACAGTACAGCGGTGCACCACTCACACAACACACACACAAACACACACACACACACACACACACACACACACACACACACACACACACACACACACACACACACACACACACACACAGGGACAACCTCAGCTGTCACTCACTCAGGTGTGACAGCTCACGTCGCGTCTCTCTTCAGTAGCGGTCAGGTTTTTTCCAGTTCGCTCTTCCCTCGGTTTGTAATCACTGACAGTCAGTAGAGTTTCTGCTAAACTTGACTGGTAACAGACGCAGTGCTTTTGAGCAGAGTTAGGGTTAGGGGTTGGGGCTGAATGCGACTGGCATTGCGTCTCTCACTGCCGACACAGTGGTCGGGTTTTTTTTAACCATCTGCTCGCTCTTACCGGCTGGTTTCTGATATAAAGTCAGCTGGAAAACTTTGTTCGTACCGGGCGCGATACAGAGTCACAGTCTTAACACACACAACACTTACACACACACATTAGCTGAACACACAAATTATATTATTATTTTGATTTTATTTATATATAAGAATAAAATTTTGCTAAGATTAAAATTATATATATATATACACTCTCTCTCTAGTACTTCATAATTGCCTACTGCATGTGTTGTATTCACTGATGCACTCAGGCCCGGACTGTACATCGGGAGAACCGGGAGAATTCCCGAAGCGCCGGCCTGTCACTGGCCTGCTGGCCTGCCTGTCTTTTTTTTTTTTTTTTTTTTTTTTTTTTTTGGACAGGTCGCCGGCCAGGCCAATCAGCTGTCATGCCGGTCCGTTCTCCGGTTGGCCTGTCCCTGACAGAGGGACAGGCCAGGCCAGGCCAATCAGAGGCCAGCAGCCTGTGACAAGATCAAGACGTGATTGGTTTGTTTTGATTAACACCCGCCCCAACAGTCCGAGCACGCTGTAAACATAGGAGGGGGTGTGGCGACTCGCGCGAGTGTGTTGGACTGTGGAGGAGAGCGGAGGAGGCGGAAGGAAAGGTTTAGTGATTACATTGCAGTTGATAAATAAATTTTTCCATGGACCCCAATCCAAATCCGGGGAAAAAAAGAGGAAAGGTGGGGCAGAAAGGGAGAGAGAGAAAAAAAGAAAGGCACTCGAGGAAGACGCTGCCAAGTGCCTCAAGTTGCCCTTGTTATTCAGCCCCCCCCCTCGCTGTCGCACCGTCAAAAAAAAGTGATGCTTCAGCAAGTGAGTTTTCTAAAACACACTGGTTCTTCTCAGTAGGAGGTTCTTTAGGCCATGTACACTCTCAGTTAGAGTTGAATTAACACTGAGGATTAGATTTTACACGTACAGTGTAGAAATGTAGGACCTGGACTTGAAATTCAAAAGTTTTGAAATTAAATAAGGATTGAGGTTTTAAAATCACTGATTTACAAGCCATATTTTTTTTTACTGCCTTTGAGATTAATTTTTTTGTGCAACAAATGGGATATAATCATTCCATTATTCTTATAGTGAATGCAAAACACAATCATTCTATGTTTGCTATTCAAAGGTGGTGGTGGTATTGATAGCAGTCCTGTTGGTGCTGCAGAAAGAGAGGCCAGTGCACGACCATTGGCAGAAGGTACACAACAATGTCTACAGTAGGGCATGTGATAGGTGGTACATGAGTCATTTGCATGTTCCTTGGGATTACATTACAAAAATGGTAGTTATTCTTTATTATTAATCACCAACCTGTAACAAGTTGCAGACATGAAAACCAGGCAGTTGACATAAATATGGAGTGGCTATGTGACATCAGAGTGAGTGTTGGAGTGGCTAGTGCCTATATGTGTAGGCTTCCAACCCCCCCCCCCTCCCAACCTGGGAGTATCAAACAGTGCTCTACCTTCCCTAGTTTTAAATAAAAACCAAGATCATGGCTGAAACACAACCAATGTGGTAATTAGAGTATTTTGTGGTCAACCTGATCTCACAGAAATCCGTGAAATGAGCATGACCTCTTAACAACGCATTGTGTGCTCCTGGCACGTAACCTGTTATAATTACGTGTGGCCACCACGCAAACAGTGTCCACTGAAAGTCAATTTTATGTGGGTGGTGGTTCATAGATCCCGGAAGTGCAAATTTAATCGATATTCTGGAAAAAAGATCGGATTATTAGCCATAACGTTGTAACCATCCAAATATATATATATATATCAGAGGTCGCGTTAACCGAATATTTTCCGTCATTGACGGTTTTTTTTAAACGGTGACGGAAAAATCTGAAGGCCATCTGTCATTTTGACAGATTGCAGTTCACACCCCTGACCACTTGGTGGCAATGACAAAGCTGATAGCAGTCCGGTGCGGTGCCAGTTCTCCGGCTTACCGGTGTGACTGCGAAAAAAAAATCTGGGTTCTCCCAGCTTTATCTAACAGACATATCTCTGGATCCAATAGAAGTGCAGCTTTCGTTCTCAACCACACTAACAATAGGCCTCCTAGCCAATCAGAAGTAGGGCGGGGGCGGGACTTGGGTGTTGACAGTGAGGCGCTCCATGTACCGTCCAAAGTGAGCCTCGTCAGCCTTCAGTGACGCACTGCAGCCCACAGGATGGACCGCAGGTTCATGAAGCCCGGGGAAGACAGCAAAGATGTCTCTTAAACCGATGATGTCGGCGCCGACAGGATTCGGCATGTCTACTTTACATATCTTTATCTCCTAGACCGTTTATGACACACAGAAACTTAAAAAAAACGTCTAAAACCGGAGAAACGGAGCTTTGCGCCTATATACAGTGCCATTACGGTAACTCCTTAGGACTACTGACACTTCAACCGTCCAATCACAGAAGAGTCCTGAACCAATGGTGCGACCGAAAAAAAATGAGACGGTTTCTGAGAGCAGAGAACCGGAGCTTTCCGATGGTGTGCGAAATCACTCAGTCATTGCACAATTCTGACAATTCTACAACCATAGAAAGCAAAATAAATCAAGGCGGATTTAGTTTAATTGCATGGTTAATAAGAATAAATGGCGATGGGCTTGGAATGGCAATAGATAGTTACAAGATAGTTAATATTTCAAATAATGTATATATGTTATATGATTAAATTTGCCGCATTCAAAACGTCGCGGCAGTTGAGTGGCAGAAGTTTCTTTAAAAAGATATGGTTTGGATTTTCTGTTCAGCTAACTTTGGACTGAATATTAATTAAAAATGAATGAAAATGAAACGCTATTGAATATGTCCTTATCATTTAAAAAATTAAAGTGACTGGTAAAAATAGATTATGACGGGATTTTTACGACCCTGTCAGTCAAAATGACAGACAACGAAAAAGTGTAGCGCGACCTCTGATATATATATAGTTTATAATGTCAGAGCTTATGTTATATTGGGCTTATCATATTTTCTTAATAACTAAAAGCTCTTAACAGCTTTTTTGTTTTCAACATTGAATAAAACGGTGCTATATTATTAAAATTCATCAATAAAGTGCATGAAAGTTTTCTTGAATTTTGACCATTTTTCATCATTTTCATATTTTTCTAGTCTACAAAAATCACATTTTAAGCAATTTTGAACTCAATGAATGAAATTTTATTTTAATCTGAAAAACACCAGCGTTACCAAGGCAACGTGCTTCATGCAACCTGATGACTCCCGGGTTCTCGGCTTCAAAGACGTCACGCTGTGGGTTGTGGTTCATAGATCCCGGAAGTGCAAATTTAATCGATATTCCGGAAAAAGGTCTGATTATTAGCCATAACGTTGTAACCATCCAAGGCAGACTTACCACGAGCTATGAGGATGTGTAACGATGGCATGTGTCCACAAGTCCCGTATAATATCAACTTTATTTTAAGAAAACACGTTTTATTTGTGATATCATATCACGGAGAAGCACTACATTACCCATAATCCTAATCAGTGATGTGTCTGATTTGACAGTTTTCATCAATAAAGTCAATAAAGTCTAATAAAGTGCATGAAAGTTGATAGTATGCTGATATGTTACACCTTTGAACACAACCCTTTCAGTCAGTGAAGTGTCTCAGGTGGCCATATTAAGTTAATGGGAAAATATGAAATATGAAACACTGAGTATTTTAAGGGGAAAATAAATTGAAAAGTATGACTGTGTATAAGACTAACATCAATATTCTAAATTTAAAGAAGTTTGACTGATTTTATCAAGCTTGGCCCTAAAAGAGGTCTGCAGATGTACACCTGAGACAGCCTTGGCTTGGAGCACGATGAAAATCAAACTTTGTCATAGAACAACAATGAAGACATCGTTTGAAAGGTCTTGACCTATGGAGTAACATATCTCAGTGTGAGACCAGTGGGCAGTTCCTGCTCCCCACGAGTGCCTTTTGAACCTTGCACCTGAGACACTTTTAAAGGCTTACAGTGCAGCAACAAAAAAGGGCACAGACATGGGGTCAACATTTTTGGAAAGCTCTTGACCTCTACTATCATGCCCGATGGCAAACCAATAGGGGGCACCACTGACTAGTGTCAAAACATGGAAAAAACAGGATTTCACTATCTTAAGAAAAAAAAAATCTGACCATTCAGGCGTTCTTCCCACACCCAAAAACTGTAATGAAGATTGCAAAATTAGTGATCACAACATCACATAATAGACATAACATATTAGAACTACAAAACCTATGGCGCAGGACACCTCTGTGTGTTGCAACTCCGCGCAGATTGTAGTTCTGGTACGCCTCTTCCGGGTTAGGATAAAAGTTGTGAAATTAGGTTTAAAAAACATACATACGGTAGTTTTTCAACAGCAAAAGTACAACCTTAACACGTAGCCTATGTTTATATCACGAGTAAAGATGTGTTATGGAAAAAAAAGAATCTTTAGTGCTATTTTTGACGTGCTTCCACGGTTTTTCCACCCACTCTGTTTCGCTGACTGAAAGGGTTGTGTTCAAAGGCGTAACATATCAGCATATTATCAACTTTAATGCACTTTATTAGACTTTATTGACTTTATTGATGAAAGTTGTCAAATCAGACACGTTGCTGATAAACACTAGGATTATGGGTAATGTAGTGCTTCTCCGTGATATGATATCGCAAATAAAACGTGTTTTCTTAAAATAAAGTTGATATTATACAGGACATGAAAGCATCCTGACTGGAAACATCACAAACTGGCATGGGATGTGCACGGCCCAGGACAGGAAGACTCTGCAACGAGTGATTAAAACTGCCCAAAACATCATTGGCACCCATCTACCAAGCATCAGTGATATTGGGGAGGTGAGGTGCCTGCGCAGAGCCAAAAGGATCCTAAAAGACAACACCCACCCCAGCCACAGCCTGTTCACCCTGCTGCCGTCAGGCAAGAGATACAGAAGTATTCACTGCCGTACAACCAGACTACAGAGCAGCTTCATCCCTCAGGCTGTGAGACTACTAAATGCACCATCTGAACTCCTCCAGGCTTAATAATTCTATTTTCTACACAATCAATCATTTAATCAATCAAGAGGGAACCACACTTTAATTTCATTATTCAACCTGTTGTATAATGACAAATAAACTTCCTTGTATCCTTGTATCCTTGACTTGTGGACACCTGCCATCGTTACACAACCTCATAGCTCATGGTAAGTCTGCCTTGGATGGTTACAACGTTATGGCTAATAACCAGAACTATTTTTCAGAATACCGATTAAATTTGCACTTCCGGGATCTATGGACCACCACCCACAGCGTGACGTCTTTGAAGCCGAGAACCCGGGAGTCATCAGGTTGCATGAAGCACGTTGCCTTGGTAACACTGGTGTTTTTCAGATTAAAATAAAATTTCATTCATTGAGTTCAAAATTGCTTAAAATGTGATTTTTGTAGACTAGAAAAATATGAAAATGATGAAAAATGGTCAAAATTCAAGAAAACTTTCATGCACTTTATTGATGAATTTTAACAATATAGCACCGTTTTATTCAATGTTGAAAACAAAAAAGCTGTTAAGACCTTTTAGTTATTAAGAAAATATGATAAGCCCAATATAATGTCAATATACATTATATTGGCAATGTACGCGTACAGTCATCAGGACCTTTTGATCTTGGGATTATGCTGCGAAATATCAATTTCACCGGACTTTCATCACTACCAGGACATTCCGGAGGATACCGTTAGAACACCGGGGTCTCCGTGGATAGTTCTTCCCAGCGACAAGTTCAAGAGGAAACGTAAACAACAAGGAAACAACAGTCGTCAGGACCCTTTGAGTTTGGGATTACGCTGCGAAATACCAATTTCACCGGACTTTCATCGCTACCAGGACATTCCGAAGGACACCAAAACAAAACAAAAGCGAGGCTGCAGGGCCGGTGTGTTAGCACGGCTGAAAAGACAACCCTTTAAGCCGCCGCCTCCCAGCATTTTCAAACGCCAGGTCCATAACTAACAAAATCGACGAACTGCAACTGCACATCGCATCCAACAAGTGTTTCCGTGACTGCTGCATTTTTCTGATATCAGAGACATGGCTGCAGCCATCTATACTGGACTCGGCTATTCAACTAGAAGGCTGCATGATGCTTTCTACTCTCCCCTGCACTGAAAGTACTGAGCCCTAATTTCGTTGCATTATTATACCGTATATGATTGTGCAATGACAATAAAGATCTATCTATCTGTCTATCTATAACATAAGCTCTGACATTATAAACTATATATATATATATATATATATATATATATACAGTACAGGCCAAAAGTTTGGACACACCTTCTCATTCAATGCGTTTTCTTTATTTTCATGACTATTTACATTGTAGATTCTAACTGAAGGAATCAAAACTATGAATGAACACGTGGAGTTATGTACTTAACAAAAAAAGGTGAAATAACTGAAAACATGTTTTATATTCTAGTTTCTTCAAAATAGCCACCCTTTGCTCTGATTACTGCTTTGCACACTCTTGGCATTCTCTCGATGAGCTTCAAGAGGTAGTCACCTGAAATGGTTTTCCAACAGTCTTGTAGGAGTTCCCAGAGGTGTTTAGCACTTGTTGGCCCCTTTGCCTTCACTCTGCGGTCCAGCTCACCCCAAACCATCTGGATTGGGTTCAGGTCCGGTGACTGTGGAGGCCAGGTCATCTGCCGCAGCACTCCATCACTCTCCTTCTTGGTCAAATAGTCCTTACACAGCCTGGAGGTGTGTTTGGGCTCATTGTCCTGTTGAAAAATAAATGATCGTCCTACTAAACGCAAACCGGATGGGATGGCATGTCGCTGCAGGATGCTGTGGTAGCCGTGCTGGTTCAGTGTGCCTTCAATTTTGAATAAATCCCCAACAGTGTCACCAGCAAAACACCCCCACATCATCACACCTCCTCCTCCATGCTTCACAGTGGGAACCAGGCATGTGGAATCCATCCGTTCACCTTTTCTGTGTCTCACAAAGACACGGTGGTTGGAACCAAAGATCTCAAATTTGGACTCATCAGACCAAAGCACAGATTTCCACTGGTCTAATGTCCATTCCTTGTGTTTCTTGGCCCAAACAAATCTCTTCTGCTTGTTGCCTCTCCTTAGCAGTGGCTTCCTAGCAGCTATTTGACCATGAAGGCCTGATTCGCGCAGTCTCCTCTTAACAGTTGTTCTAGAGATGGGTCTGCTGCTAGAACTCTGTGTGGCATTTATCTGGTCTCTGATCTGAGCTGCTGTTAACTTGCCATTTCTGAGGCTGGTGACTCGGATGAACTTCAGAAGCAGAGGTGACTCTTGGTCTTCCTTTCCTGGGTCGGTCCTCATGTGTGCCAGTTTCGTTGTAGCGCTTGATGGTTTTTGCGACTCCACTTGGGGACACATTTAAAGTTTTTGCAATTTTCCAGACTGACTGACCTTCATTTCTTAAAGGAATGATGGCCACTCGTTTTTTTTTAGTTAGCTGATTGGTTCTTGCCATAATGTGAATTTTAACAGTTGTCCAATAGGCTGTGTAGTAACCTGACTTCTGCACAACACAACTGATGGTCCCAACCCCATTGATAAAGCAAGAAATTCCACTAATTAACCCTGATAAGGCACACCTGTGAAGTGAAAACCATTTCAGGTGACTACCTCTTGAAGCTCATCGAGAGAATGCCAAGAGTGTGCAAAGCAGTAATCAGAGCAAAGGGTGGCTATTTTGAAGAAACTAGAATATAAAACATGTTTTCAGTTATTTCACCTTTTTTTGTTAAGTACATAACTCCACACGTGTTCATTCATAGTTTTGATTCCTTCAGTGAGAATCTACAATGTAAATAGTCATGAAAATAAAGAAAACGCATTGAATGAGAAGGTGTGTCCAAACTTTTGGCCTGTACTGTATATATATTTGGATGGTTACAACGTTATGGCTAATAATCCGATCTTTTTTCCAGAATATCGATTAAATTTGCACTTCCGGGATCTATGAACCACCACCCACATAAAATTGACTTTCAGTGGACACTGTTTGCGTGGTGGCCACACGTAATTATAACAGGTTACGTACCAGGAGCACGCAATGCGTTGTTAAGAGGTCGTGCTCATTTCACGGATTTCTGTGAGATCAGGTTGTTTGTGGTTGTTAAAGTGGAGAGGTTTTTTTTTTTTTTTTTTTTTTTGGAAATGCAATGGTTTAAATGCTTCTATTTTTAAATGTAATGATTATCCTCTGTACAGCTTGATGCCCTAATTCTTGTATGGACTGAAAGGCAACCATGTCTTTGCATTTTTCACATTTATTGCATGATTATTTACAACCCAATTTTGGGGAAAGGAAACAAAAGTTATGGAGTCCCTTTTGCGCACTGCACACCCGCCACAAGCTCAGCCTTTTAACTGGGAAACACCTCCCATCTCTGGGAGTCATGTCCAAATAAGACAATATGCATCACACAGCAGGTGGACGTGACTCTCCTACATTAAGGGACGCTAATAGGCGCAACATGTGAATTGAATGTAGCTATCTAGCTAACACTGGGACAGTGTGTGGCTGGTCAGATGATCTCACCAGGGGTGGAGCCAGATGTTCTGTCATGGTTTTGGACATCATTTTCATGGACTCTGTGTTTCCTGTGCAGATGCTGTTTTATTTTGTATTTCTGTGTGTGTCCTCATTGTTTTACATCACTCCCTTCAAGTTTGCTGCCAGTAATCAGTCTCACCTGTTCTCAGTCAGTGTCAGCCGAGTCAGAGTACAAGCAGCTCCTGGTTCATTCAGATTGTCTTGAAGCCTTTGTGCTGAGCTTTCCAGTGTTTGTGCCTGTGAGTGTTTTTGACCTCACCTTGCCTTTGACTCTGATTATGTCCATGCACATGGAGCTCTGCCATGTTTTTGACTCCTGCCTGTTTTTGTTTGAGATTTTGCCTGCTCCTTATCTGTGCCTCTGCTCTTTTGACTGACCACCTGTGTATGACCCTTTGCCTGGCTCTCAGTAAACCTCTGACTGATTTTACAGCTGCTCTATTTTTTGTGGTTCCTGCAGTTGAATCTTTTCTTGGGTCTTGGTTGTTACAGGTTGTAAACATTCGGGGGTTTGCCCAAACCTACAGAAGTCAAGGGACACGCTCCACCCAGGTGAGTTTTTTCCCATTTACTGCAGCTACATGCACCATTTTTGAAGCCATTTGAGAGCACTGAATGAGTACAGATCTCCACATCATTTGGGAAAAAATAAGACAGTTGACCAAAAAAAAAAAAAAAAAAAAAAAAAAAAAAACGATATGTGGAGCCTACTTCCTTTTTTTGTGTCTAATTGTTCTGAAACTGTCTTTAAACATAACACAACAACAAATGTTGATGAAAGGAGGCCAAAATTGTCTGTTATTAATATTTTCAAGTTACATGACAATGGTAAGTATAAGTGACAGTGTGTTGGAGTAAAGTTCACTAGAGATGCAGCTATCGAATATTTTAGTAATCGAGTATTTGACCAAAAATTCTGTCGAGTAATCGAGTAATCGGATAAAATGCGTTTTTGCCAAGATAAAGAGCAATTTTATATATATATATACATATATTTATACGGCATTATAACATTACAAATGTATTACATTAAAGGACATAATACAGTAGGTTCGTGGCTGTGCATTTATAAACTAAATGCAAGTGTGTCCATTGTGTGTGTGTCCATTGTGTGTGTGCGCATGTGTGTGTGTGTGTGTCACGGACACGTCTTGGCATGGCTGTTTGGAGGCGCAGCGCGAGTCGCAAACTCGCTCGCTATACATACAGCTATAACTAAACCAATAACTTTAAAATGAAGAGCACAACATCGCATTGGAAATTAATATAACAGCAGTGGCCGTAATCGGATGTCTGTGGCAATGCGACAACTCTATCTCCACATGTTGCATGCCACGCGGTTTTTGGAATGAAATAGTTCGTTTTAATATTCTAACACATTTCTGTTCGTGTTAATTTCGTCAGCTATTTTTCAGTTTAGTTTTCGGGCCCTATCTTGTGCCACCCGCTACCCGCTGCCACTACCCGCTACCCGCAAATTGCGGATTTAGGAACTTCCGCTATCCCTAAACGGTATCTTGCGCCACCCGCTACCCACTATCCGTTATGCCGACTCCGTCATTTGCACCTGGAGGTGTGTTCGTGGGCGTGTTTCATGCGCTATCCCTAAAGTTGCTATCTTGCGCACACACTTTAGGGAAAGCGGATAGCGGGTGGTCCTGATCACCCGCTATCCGCTATCCCTAAAGTTTGGGCTGTTACGAGAGCGCGCCCAGGCGGCTTCAATGCGCGCCCCGACGGAGCCTCGCCACGCACACGGTCGGACTGATACCGGGACGCCGCCGGAATGGACTGAGTATATTACTCATATAGACTGTTTAGAGGAAAGACTGTTTTAATTGGACACTTACGCCAGCACGTTTTATTGTTTTATCATAAGCCAGCAGCTGTGCTATATTTTTATTTTTAATATTTTATTTGCCCAATCTACCTTGTCAATAAATTAGTTTACACATAGTTCCACCTCTGCCTCTTGTGTGTGTGTAGTGTGACCCGGGGATTTTACTCAATCAGTACAACCTTGTGACACGTCCACTTGGACACATGTGGCTCCATCTCCCGAATTAACTCGCCTATAATATAATATATAATATGTATATAAAGCCAACTTGCTTTAGCCTCAGTAGAAGCCCTGAGAAAATCTACCTCCCTCTCTCCATCGCGGGTTTAGGATTTAGGATTTAGGATAGCGCAGCCTGCCCTTAAAGGCAATGGCACCTGGCACACTGATTGGTTTAACTGGCGTAACGCCCAAAACACGCCTATGCATAATATAGCGGGTAGCGCAGGTGTTTTGCGGATATAACGGGTTTATAAATAACGGGTTTAGGGAGTCTGGCGCAAGATAGGGCCCTTCGTCTTATTCTTGTGTCAAATGCCTTTATTAGTTTTAGTCATATTTAGTCAACTTGTGTTCTTTTTTGTTTAGTCACATTTTAGTCGACGAAAAGTCTTGGCATTTTAGTCTAGTTTTAGTCGAAGAAAATCCAAAGTATTTTAGTCTAGTTTTAGTCGACTAAATTACAAAGTATTTTAGTCTAGTTTTAGTCAATAGTCTTTTTTTAGTATTTGACCTGCATCATGTTGGCTTTTTTTTAAAATTTAACAATATGTTAAATTATTATTATTTTAAAAATTTAAACTGCTTATCAAACAGACCTAACAATTCAGCTACCAATGAATGAGCAGTAGTATGCATGTGATAACATAGATTGAAAAATAAGCCGAAGTGATACCTCTTCTCTGAATAGATAAGCTAAGCCAGTGTGCTGCTGTTAGCCAATGAAAATAGAGCGGAGTGGCAACTCTTCACTTTGTTACACAATCTATGTCAGTGCGCTGCTGTTTTAACTTTGTTCTCACCGCGCTACGCTTCAGACAGCGCCGGTGGGAGTGTGCTCCTCAGTCTCACACACACACACACACACACACACACACACACACCTCTGCATGAGCAGACAGCAGCGCAGGAGGAGAAAAACTAACGCGCGGTTGTGCCACATTAAAAATAGTCCGTGCGAAACACCGCGGATTTATATTTTTATTTATTTATTTATTAAGCGATTCTTCGAGGCAGGAAAAATTACCCGAGGCAAAAAAAGAATCGAGGTACTCGATTACTTCGAGTAATCGTTTCAGCTCTAAAGTCCACAGAATAAATGTTTAGCTGACAAATCTGCTGCATTTGAATCCATGCCATAATTATCTAGGCTGCTCTAACAAACCAAGTAAATGTGGTCTTCAGTACTTTCAAGGCCAACAGAAAAACATTTACTCAAATTTTGTTAGCCCTCCAAATTCCTCCAAAATACCACATTGACACAGCAAGACCTTGAGGAGCGCCCCAAAAAAATCATGCTTTGATTTGGTTTTGATTTGTTTGCCTCTTTATTTCATTCCAGTTCAGTGGAGCTCTGCAAGTGGAAAGTAAATAACAAGCAAGGCAGCAGGAGAGTCACTTGAACTAACAAACTGTTGTTTATTTTGCCCAGTGCAGGCTGAGCGATGGGCCAGAAATCCAGCAAAACGATAGAGGTGTCGGCTCTCGGTCGGCCTTTCAGCCTCGGGATGCTGTACGACTGCCGCAAAGACTCCCTGATTCCTGGTGAGACTTTTTGTCCCCTATCTTACACCCGGCACAAAGCAGGACCAAGCATGATAAAAGTGTCGTTGCTAGTTTCCAACCGGCACAGCGTTCACGTTGTGCAAACAGCAAAGTGTCTTGTGTCCATCTGAGCTCCATGGGCGTGTTGCTCTTAAAATGAGCTGAGCTCAGCTACAGTGTTGCTGCGTTGCTGTCTGGAGGCTGAAAGTGACTGAGCAACAAACAGCAGCTCTGAAGTCAGTGCAGCACATAACAGTCAAAAAAAAAAAGACGGGCCGGCACTTACGGAATTCTCCCGATGTACAGTCCGGGCCTGAAGGAGGCCCAAAACATCACCTGGTTTTGAGGAAATTCATTGATGAATAAAGAAAAAATAATGTTCATAATAAAGTAAAAATCAACATTCTATTTTTTATTTTTAAAATAAAAAATCATTTGAATTCATAGATTTAGATACGGTTGACGGTAGCATGTGTGTTTATTTTGTTATATTTACTACTAAGAAATCCAGCCTGGCTGTACAGCAATAAAAGTAAATGTGACCTCCCACCCCCACTTCCCACCCTCTGTTGCAGGCGTGACACTGTGGGACCGTGATGCCCTGGAGAATGATGCACGAGAAAGACCCCAACCCAACAGTGAATTTGAGATAGTTGCATCTGAATCAATTGAGGACAAATCTTCAGCATTAAATGTTGACGCTTCCCTGAAGGCCAGTTTCCTCGGTGGGCTGGTAGAGGTTGAGGGCTCTGCCAAATACCTAAACGACAGTAAGATTTCCAAAAATCAGGCCAGAGTGACACTCAAATACAAAACTACAACCAAGTTCCAGGAGTTGTCAATGAATCATCTTGGAAGAGACAATATGAAACATCAATACGTTTTTGATGAAGGAATAGCAACACATGTAGTCACAGGTATCCTGTATGGGGCACAAGCCTTCTTTGTATTTGACCGTGAGGTGTCTGAAAAGGAGGATCATCAAGAGATTGAGGGCAACCTGAAGGTGATGATCAAAAAGATTCCCCGCATTGCAATTGAAGCTGAAGGTTCCCTGCAAATGAGTGAAACAGACATTTCAAATGTTCAAAATTTCTCCTGCAAATTCCACGGTGACTTTAACCTTCAGAGGAATCCTGTGTCCTTTCAGGATGCAATACAAGTCTACCAGAGTCTTCCAAAATTACTGGGAGCAAATGGAGAAAAAGCCGTGCCAGTGAAGGTCTGGCTGATGCCCCTGAAATGTTTAGACTCTGCTGCAGCTCAACTTGTCCGTCAGATAAGTATTAGATTAGTGATGGAGGCACAGAGCGTCCTGGAGGACTTCAGTGAGCTAGAAATGAGGTGCAATGATGCAATGAAACACAGCACAACCCAACAATTCCCACAGATTGGGAAAAAGCTAAAAACCTTTAAAGAATTGCTCTCTGAGTACAAGCTGGAATTCCAGAGGACCCTGGCAAAGAAACTTCCATCAATCCGGGGAGGAAGGGAAGAGGAGGCTGTGCTTGCAAAGGTGTTGAAAAAGAGACATTCTTCTCCATTCAACAGCAAAAACTTGAGTGAGTGGATGAGTTGTAAAGAGAGAGAAATCAGCATTTTAAAATCAATCACCAACATGATGAAAAACACCAAGATTGTCACATCTCGCCATGCACTAGACGAGGAAATCCTCAGTGCTGAGCATGCTGTGTGCTTTGCTTTCACCTCACTGGGGGATGATGAACCCTACCTCTCAGATTTATTAAAATACTTAAAAGAAACACCAGAGAGTCCTCAAGAAAATGTAGAGAAGGATCAGTGGAACATTTCACAAGTAAAGGGTGCAATGTGGCAAAAAGCAAAGCTCTTCAATGCATTTTCAGAGATCAACATGGACAATAATATTAGGTTTCTTATAGCAGGCATAGCAAATGAGAAACAGAAAGGTGCAAGCATCCACCTTTACAAAGAAGGCTCTTTGGTCAGTGAGAACTTTGAACCTCCTTCAAAGCCTGAAAAACCAGCAGTAAGTGACACAACCCACAACAGTGTGACAGTGAAGATTTCCCCACCAAGATTCGGAGCAGAAAACATCACCCACTACTCTGTTGAGTACTGTGTCAGTGGAGAAGATGACTGGCAGCAAATGACAGTATTGACAGCTGGAGAAGTCACAGTGTCCAGTCTGGCTCCTAACACAGAGTACTTGTTCAGATGCAGAGCAGTGTGCTCAGTTGGAAAAGGGCCAGATAGTGATGTCAGTGGTCCCATTACAACCTTACCCACTAGTCCTCCTGAAAAACTGAAAGTTGAGTCATATTCAAGAGAAATATCACTTAGCTGGGAGAAACCTGCTGAGATTGGTAAAGGTGTCAACATTTTGAGCTACATTGTAGAGTATGCAAAAACAGCTCCTGGGGTGAAACATGAAGAACTTGAATGGAACCAAACGGTCTCACAAGATGAAGAGGCCATCATATCTGGGCTTCAGCCAGAGACAGAGTACGCTGTCAGGGTCAGATGTGATTGTGGTGTAGCTGGTAGAAGCAAGGAACGCATCACATTTAATGTGGGGACAAAAAAGTGTGAATATGTGCACTTGGCAGAATTCCTCAAACGTAAAAGCAAACTCATAAATTCTGCATCACCCTCAGTCTACAAGCTACCTCTGAAGGAAGAAGCTATGGACATAGATGGATACAGGAGCTACAGTTTTGGCAAAGAAAGCTTCAGGCGAAATCGCACAATAATAGTTCTTGGAGCAGCTGGATCAGGAAAGTCAACTCTGATCAATGGAATGATCAACTACATTGTTGGTGTAAAGTGGAATGACAGTTTCAGATTCAAATTAATTGATGAGGGTCCGTTGAGATCACAAGCTGAAAGTCAGACCTCTGAAATCACTGTGTACAAAGTCAACCATCAAGAAGGATTTAAAATCCCATATTCATTGACCATAGTTGACACTCCAGGTTTTGGGGACACAAGTGGGATAGAAAGAGACAGGGCAATCACAGAGCAGATCCGGAGTCTTTTCTCCTCTGCTGAGGGAGTCAGTGAGATTGACGCTGTGTGTTTTGTGACCCAGGCTTCTCTTCCACGGCTAACACCAACACAAAAATATGTGTTTGATTCAGTGCTGTCCATTTTTGGTAAAGATGTGGCAGAAAACATCCAGATGCTGGTAACATTCGCAGATGGTCAGAGGCCACCGGTTCTTGAAGCAATTAATGTCTCTGGAGTCCCATGGCCTAAAACAGCTGCAGGACTTCCTGTTCACTTCAAATTCAACAATTCAGCACTGTTTGCAGACAACACATCCATCAATGACAAATCAGATAATGCAGATTCAGATAAAGACATGGATGATGATAACTTTGATCAAATGTTTTGGGGCATTGGTGCCAAAAGCATGAAAAACTTTTTCACTGCTTTAGACAAAATAACAACCAAAAGCTTGCAAATTACCAAAGAGGTTCTTAAAGAGCGCAAGCAACTTGAAACAGTCGTTGAAGGTTTGCAGCCACAAGTTAAAGCTGGATTAGCCAAAGTTGAAGAAATAAAGATGATAAAACAGAAACTTCAAGAACACGAAGCTGACATCTCCACAAACGAAAATGTTGAGATTGAAGTTGAAATTGTCAAGCCAAAACAAATCCAGATTACGAACAAAGGAGAGTATCTCACCAACTGCCAACAGTGTTCAGTAACATGCCACTACCCCTGTGCAATCGCAGATGATCAGGCAAAGTATCGCTGTGTAGCCATGAAAGATGGCAGGTGCACCGTGTGCCCAGGAAAATGTCATTGGACGGTGCATTTCAACCAGAACTACAGGTGGGAGTAAGTTAAAGTTAAAGAGAAGCGGACACTGACAGATCTGAAGGAGAAGTATGACCAAGCTACACAAGCAAAGCCGACTGTTCAGCAAATCATTGAGAA
Organism: Myripristis murdjan; assembly: GCF_902150065.1. Taxonomy (NCBI): domain Eukaryota; kingdom Metazoa; phylum Chordata; class Actinopteri; order Holocentriformes; family Holocentridae; genus Myripristis; species Myripristis murdjan. Next base: position 31,402,556 of record NC_043996.1, read on the forward strand.
GCAAAAGCGAGAGATTGCAAACCTTCAAGATGTGATAACGTCCCTCATGGATGAGTCAGCTCGCTGCATCGCTCGGCTCAA